>NC_000077.6:121744120-121982543 GCF_000001635.26 Mus musculus | reverse complement strand
CTAACCCTAACCCTAACCCTAACCCTAACCCTAACCCTAACCCTAACCCTAACCCTAACCCTAACCCTAACCCTAACCCTAACCCTAACCCTAACCCTAACCCTAACCCTAACCCTAACCCTAACCCTAACCCTAACCCTAACCCTAACCCTAACCCTAACCCTAACCCTAACCCTAACAACCCTAACTCTAACCCTAACCCTAACAACCCTAACCCTAACCTCTGGGACTTGCACTCAGGTCTTAAGTTTATGTGATACATGCTTTTTTTTTTCTCTTTGAGCCATGTTGTCCGCCCTCACCTAGCTTTCCAGAAGTGTATTTCTTAGGAATAAACATAGAACAATCTATTCAGCTTAGACCTTTACCAGGGACCCATCTGCTGGTTCTGTATTGTCAGCTTTAGCCCCTAAGCCAGCCTTCTCCAAAGACCCAGACACTCAGATCTTATTTTCTTGATTTTGAGATTGAGCCACTGAGATACTAAATCCTCTGTGCTGTGAGGGAACATTTATGTCCTTCTGAAGCTGCGTGTAGTAACTGGGACCACAGGTTAATGTGACTATGAGCCTTTGGCAGATTATCAAATCACAAGTGTGTATCCCACATGGAGTACTCATGAGTGTGGTTCTCGCCTTAGAAAAGAGACCCTGAGAGCTCCAGTGTTCCATCTGCCATTGGAACACAGCAAGAAGATGTGTCAGGGCACGGATCTGTGGACCTCAGCAGACGCCTAGCCTGCCACACTGACTTAGTATTTCCAGGGTTTCTGTGCTGGATTTTTTTTGTTTTTTTCGAGACAGGGTTTCTCTGTGTAGCCCTGGCTGTCCTGGGACTCACTCTGTAGACCAGGCTGGCCTCGAACTCAGAAATCTGCCTGACTCTGACTCCCAAGTGCTGGGATTAAAGGCGTGCGCCACGACACTGGACACCCGGCTTCTGCTGAAAATTTATGTGTTTTTAAAATAATGACAAACAATCTCTGTTGGGTCCGGAAGTGGAAAATGCATGTGCCGTGCACCATATGCAAAGCAGTCTGTCATGATGTGTAGATGGCAGCTTTATGAGAGCAAAGACCAATGCACATGTAGTCCTGTACAAGTGGGGCAATACCCTTTGTCCCCAATTTCTTATTTCTAGCTCTACTCCTTGTAGTAGGTGTCCTACTAAAGTGGAAGATGCTAGTTTTCTGTAACTGTCTTTCCATTACTCTTATCTTCCATCAGCTATTTTTTATTTAAATTAAAAGAGCATTCTATCTTCAGTTTTCTTTTCTATTTTTTAAAAACAAATTTATTTATTTATTTATTTATTTATTATATGTAAGTACACTGTAGCTGTCTTCAGACACACACCAGAAGAGAGCATAGGATCCCATTACAGATGGTTGTGAGCCACCATGTGGTTGCTGGGAATTGATCTCAGGACCTCTGAAAGATCAGTTAGTGCTCTTAACTGCTGAGCCGTCTCTCAGCTCTGTATTTACAAATTTTTATCTTCTTGAATTCATGGCTTTTTCACAAGTCCATGTACTCCTTACCTATCTATGAGGTTGTGCCTTCTGAGGTTTCTGGGTACCTAAATTTCATATTATAAACTGAAAATATCCTTTATCATTCCCCAAATCTTGCTGACCATTGTCCTGTCTGCTGCTTTTTCCATGCTAGTAAATAGCAGGTGGTGAGCTGCATTGAGACACTGACATGGAAGGACTCGTTAGATCATGTTATAATGTAACTCGGTGCAGATAACCTACATATATGCAGGATATTATTGTGGGGTATAATTTGAAATACAATTTAGACTTTGTTGTGCCTGCCAATTGGTATTCCTTAAAAAAGATGGTCTTGTTTGTTTCTCTTCCTTTTTAACCTTTTAAAAGTGTTTTGCTCCTACCCTGAGCTTTTGCTTAGGCTATTTTCTTTCCAGTGCTGTCTACATGCTCATCTAACTTACTATCTTTTTTTGTTTTGTTTTGTTTTCTGAGACAGGGTTTCTCTGTTTAGCCCTGGCTGTCCTGGAACTCACTCTGTAGACCAGGCTGGCCTCAAATTCAGAAATCTGCCTGTCTCTGCTTCCCAAGTGTTGGGATTAAAGGTGTGCGCCACCACTGTCCAGCTGACCTTCACCTATTTTTGTCTTCTGAAAATTTACTATGAGGTCCTAAGTTTTTGATAGTTTGCGAAACTATTTTACTTTCCTCTTCTTGATGCTGAAGGCTTGCCTCTTCTCATTTTTTGGCAACTCTGTCTTCTGGTTGTTACAGTCAGCAATTTTTTGGGTTTTTGCTACTTAAGTGATTGATATGTTTAACACATTTGATTTGGGTTTTTTAAACTTTCTGGTTTTTGTTTGTTTGTTTGTTTGTTTGTTTTTCCGAGACAGGGTTTCTCTGTATAGCCTGGCTGTCCTGGAATTCACTTTGTAGACCAGGCTGGCCTCAAACTCAGAAATCTGCCTGCCTCTGCCTCCCGAGTGCTGGGATTAAAGGTGTGTGTCTCCACGCCTGGCAACTTTCTGTTTTATTATTGTCTCTGTGTCCTAATTATCTTCAGTTGTCAGCATTTTAGAGATGACTATAGTCATCTGAGGGAGCCTCATTTGAGGTCATGCCCTCATCAAAATGGCTGGATGCTGTGACCATGAGAGATTCTGTTGTGTGATGATTGATGTGGGAAGAGTCTTCCATTGAGGGTGACTGGATGCCTAAGCAAAAGGGCCTGGGCTACATAAGAGAGCTAGCTGAGCATGAGACAGTGACCAAGCAAGAGGGCAAGACAGGAAACAATGTTCGTCCATGGTTTTTGCCTAATTTTCTTGAAGCTTGAGTTTCTATCCTAAGCTCCCAAAATGAACTGACAGGACCAACAAGTGACCATGCTCATTACCTGAGATGCTTTTGGTTAGAGGATTTAATCAAAGTAGCAGAGTAGCAAGTTAGAATGAAGAAAAGGGAAAAAAAGCACAAAAAGTGATTTTGTTGCTGGACAGAAACTGGACATGTTCTCTGTTAGAGGAATGTAGAAGATATCAGGACTTGAGATGGCAAACAGCATAGAAAGCTGGACTTAATTGGGTGTTGTTGTACCATCTGGAAGATTGGAGTATCGCAAGTAATGCAGACAGAAGTTGAGGTCATAAAATTTCAGTTGAAAATGGACTGCATGAAAAATTTAGCTAGAGATGATTTGTGTGGTAATTTGACCCCAAATCTTTCTTATTCTTCCCATATTCTTACAAATTGAGTAAGGCAAAATTTAAAAATGAATGGAAAGGGGGTGGCTAGGCAAAGTGATTCCTAGTCCCTGGAAAGAACTTCATACAAAACCTGCTACAACTCTGGTCCAAGCATGGGCGACTCCATCCCAATTTAGAATCCAAACTTGACAGGAGCACCCAAGTTCTGGAAATAAGAAAGATGTGAAACTTAAGGCCATGGATTCTTCACCTGTGGTTTCAGTTCAGCACTGTTCCAGCCAGAATCAGAGCCCCAGTGAGGGAGGATACTGTGAGAGTGCATTGCATGAACCTGTGAGGATGAAGCCTGAGTTGCATTTTGAGAACACAAGATGTTGAGATACCTAAGCTATGAGACACCTGCCATGGAGAGCTGCATATAGAGAGGGCAAGTAACTAAACTGAGAGATGTAGAAGAAATTTCAGGGATAGGGCCATCTAAATCTTTTCAGTCTGAGTCCCCTTGTGTCTGAGACAGAGCTGCAGGATGTGGTGTTTGTCCTGCTGGGTTTCCTGCCTTGATCCAGTCTTCCCTCACTATGTACACATTCCTCTCTATTGGAATGGGAAGGGCCATTCTGTGCCTTGGAAAGATATAACATGTGTTTTGATTTTACAATATGTAGCAATCAAGAGTGTCAGAAGAAGGGATGGAGAGATGGCTCAGCTGTTAAGAGCACTGTCTGCTTGCTCTTACAGAGGTCCTGAGTTCAAGTCCCAGCAATCACATGGTGGCTCAGTGTTGGAAGCTGGCCTGCGGCTAACATGAACTGGGTTTCACCTGGGATGCAGACTGGGGCTGAAAAGAGAGGGAAAACTAGGCGGTCGAGAGAAAAATGGAGCTAAGTCAAGATTCCTAATCAAAGCTCAAATGTTTAATGGCAAATGTGCTTATAAAAGGTGGGGGGAGGCCCCATTCCAGCCAATTCATCCTTGGAGCCTGGAACCAGCTGCAGGTGACAATGTGCAGGATAGGGTGTAGTCTCTGGAATAGCTCAGAGACCTCCCAGCAGGTAGCAGTATCTTGGAGGGGAACAGAGGCAGTGGCTGAACAATAGAGTGATCTAGGGAGGAAGGCTCCACTCTAGGTAATCTCCTTAGTGGCAGCAAGGTCAAGGTCTGGCTCAGCTTGCTTCAGGCTGGGGGGAAGTTACAGCTCAGAACCATCTGGAATGGGATCTTACGCCCTCTTCTGGTGTGTCTGAAGACAGCTACATAACTGTCATAAAAGACTTTGGACATTTGAAGAATGCATGAGCTGCTGCAGACTGTGAGGGTCACTGAAGTTAAACTGTGTGCATATTCAACATGGATGACTGTGATCAGAATGTAGTTGATTGAGTCAATAAGCTCACAGTTAGGCTCATGTCTTTGAACACTTGTTTGTTCTTTGTGGCTTTCTTTAGGAGATCTTATAATGTTAGGGTCCACGAATCACTGAAGGAAGACCCACACACACTCTCAAATAGTATGCAAATGCATTTTATTCTGCAGAATTCTATGATGCAGGTATCTACCATTTACTAGGATGGAGCCAGACATGTGAGCTTTGCAAGCTCAATTTAAAGCCAGTTAGGGGAATTCCAGGGAGGAGTAGGTGAAGTTTATTCTGATTGGTTGGCTCAATTTCCAGGGGTATGGGTGTTTTTGAGATTGGTTAAGATTCTGGGGTGTTTGGGGGACTTTCTGTAACCAGTGGTGACTATGTATTCGTGGTTTAAGCTTGGCTTAGGCCTGATGGTAGGGGAAGCTCCCGATTGGCTGCCTGTGAGGGTGGTTTTCCTGGAATTGACTTGTTTGGACTTTTCCAGTTCTAGGAAACATCAACTTAGAACTAGTCTTCCAAACTGTCAGTTTGCAGCTTGTCATTGAGTCAGTCTGGCTCTGCCCCACTCAGTCCTCTCAGTTGAAGCTTTTGTAAGATTGCTTATTGTGGATGAGAATTGAGTATCTATAGTTTTAACCGATTTCCTCTCTCTCTCTCTCTCTCTCTCTCTCTCTCTCTCTCTCTCTCTCTCTCTCTCTCTGTGTCTACTGTGATTAGTCAGCTTCCTTCTTATGTTTCTTGCCTTCACCATTATAGACTCTATCCCTAAATCACAGAAGATGCCATTGTTTTTCAGTGCTAAGCTATTTTGCAAGCCTGGTATTTTATAAATTTAATTGTGTTGTTTTTATTTTTGAGGACAATGTTTCTTGTGTAGCTCTGGCTGTCCTGAAAGTAGGTATGCAGAACATGTGGCCTCAAAAGTCCATCTGAGCTGGGTGGTGGTAGTGGTGCACACCTTTAATCCCAGCACTCTGGAGCCAGAGTCAGGTGGACATTTTTAAAAATTATTATTAGTTTTTTTTTTTTGACACAGGGTTTCTCCGTGTAGCCCTGGCGGGTGTCCTGGAACTCACTCTGTAGACCAGGCTGGCCTCAAACTCAGATATCCGCCTGCCTCTGCCTCCAAAAATCTCGTCTAACATGCCTACCTTTTTCTTTGTTTCTTTGTTTTTATATTATTGGCTGATGTGACTGCAATGTAGGTTTTGGTACATTGATCCGTCCAGCAGGTCCAGTTATTCGAGGGTCTCAAGGGGACCTTCTCCTAAGAACCAAATGGAGGGGTAGAGAGAGATGAGAACCTTGTGTAAAGAATGACACATGGAAGCAGTCTGAGTAACATCAAGGTTCCAATGTATTGAGCAAGGCCCAAGGTTTAAATGCACAAGCAAAAGGGGAAGTGCCTTTCAGCAGGAGGGGTGGGGCAGTAGAATTGCACAAGCAAAAGGGGAAGTACAGGTACTTATCAGCGGGAGGGGTGGGGCAATAGAAATTTTTCTTTTGGAAGCTACACGGGGAAGCAGGAATTTGGTGGTATCAGGGTGTGGTCAGGACATCTGGCGCTGATTTAGGGCTGGAACATTCTGTGGTTGTTCTCAGAACGGTGTGTCGGTGGCCCGCTTTTGACCCCCTTTTCTTCTCGAGGGGGGAGAGGCCCAATTCAGAGATCAGGACAATAGTGTTGTCTTAATAGCTCCCAACATCTCCCCCCGTTTTAATATTTTTATAAAGGCATATTGTATAATGATTTTGTAGCCACGTTTTTAACGACCGCCTAAACATCTGTTTGCTCACAGGGTGATTCTCTAAAACCACGAAGGACACAAGGACAAGTCATCTATGAGGCTTGAATTAACGGTTCCAGTCTGTTGGGTTTAACCTGGGCTAGCCAAGGGATTTAAGAACGAAGCAAGCTCCGTGGGTAAAGGTAGAGGTCTGATCCCCAGTGTGCAATGTTAGGGGCCATGTACGGGATTGACTCTCAGGCCCACAGATTTTTACCCAGAGTAATCCTGACCTGCTCCTTTGCCATTTTTATTGGGGGAAGAACCCTAGGGCACTCAACCTTCATGCAATCAGACATGCCTCTCAGAGACTGTCTAACAGCTTCCAGACTAATCTCTGTGCAGTGCTTTAGCCTTACTACTCTCACGGGCGACGGCTTCAAGTTCCAATTTTTCGATGTGTCTAGCCTGGGATGATTGTTTAGTTTCTAATGTGGCAAGAATGTATATTACCATGTCAGAAGCACAGACTACGGCAATCTATAAATGATTTGTGGCATGAGACTGATGGCCGAATTTAGGGGAAGGGGAATGATCTTATTTAAGCACTTTATGGAAATTGAGTCTCCCCGAGACGAGGGTGATGAAGCGGTATCCACGTCTGACTCTTCTCCAGTAACCTGCTTGTTATCGCTAACGTCCAGCCAATGGTAATGAACTGAAACAGATGCGCTTGAAAGAGATGAATCAATTTGAGATTTAACAAATCGGGTCAATTTCTGAAAAGCCCAAGGACCGAAGGAAATCAATAATAGGAGTCCCAATAGGGGCCCCAAAAGGGAGGGCAACAAGGTCGAAAGCCAGGGGGAGGTTGAAAACCAATTTTGATACCATGACTCTTGTTGTTCTCTCTCCCTTTTTCTTTTTTCTAAACTGGCAGTAACCTTGGCAATGCTATCTTTAACTAATCCAGTTTTATCAACATATACGCAGCATTCTTCCTTAAGTGCAGCTCATAAGCCTCCTTGTTGTAGAAAGAGCAAATCTAATCTCTTTCTATTTTGAAGGGCAACTTCTGAAAGGGAAACCAAGGAATCAGTAAGATCATCTAGGCCCCTTTTTATATTCTCTATATCTTGGCTAATAGCCTCATTGAGCAGATGGTAATTTCGCGCATTCTGTTGAGACAACACAAGGGCTGCGATTCCGGTCCCAGTCCCAGCAGCACCCAGGCCAAGAAGGACTGCAAGGGTCACCGCCAAGATAGGCTCTCTTTTGTGGCAGGATGGCAAGGAGGCACCTCGGTTCCAAAACTTTAATAAGTCATCTGACTTATGAATACTAAAATTTGGAAAAAGCTGAACCAAGACACAATAATCTCTATTATTTATAAAATCTTGTATAATAATATACCGTGTAAGGCCCGTGGAACATGCCAAAAAGGTATCATTTGGGGCAAGAAGATAAGAAAACCCATTTTTATTTACTCTAAACGCGTTATTGCAAATCTCTAGCAAGGGCCACGGCAGAAGCATACTTGGGCCCAACACACAACTTCCTATCCCAGAGAGTTCTGTCAAGGTAAGCTGAACTGACTCGAAGGGAAGCTGCCTAGCATCTGAAAGCAGGGTAAAATTTCCAAATAAGGCTATGCCCTCATAAAAGGGCGGGGAAGCAGAAAAGCACATCCAACAATCTTTAAATTCTGACGCATTATCTCTTTGTGTCTTATCCAACAAGGCTAAAGCAGAAGCATTTAATATAGACCACAGTAAATCAGTCGAAGAGGGGGGCCCCCCGCAGGGAGAGTGGGCTGAAATAGGGTCGTAGCATGCCCTGGGGCAGGAACAGGGGGGCGGGTACCTGGAAGTCGGGGATTGCTTGGGGAATTAGGGTGATGTAATTGGGGATTAGGTCCTATAGATGCTTTATGATTATTAGGGATGGTTTAAGAAGCTGAACCTTAAAGGTCAGGCCATTATCATAGTTATCTTGATACAATTTTAGGCCCCAGGCGAGAGGGTGAGAACTTTCCCAAGCCTCTAAGCTCCTCCCCTTAGCAGTAAAGTTTAGGATCAGTGGATTACACCATCCCTTAGCGGGCCCTTCACTCTTGCAAGGATCATCATTGGTGGAATATGTTCCATTATTTTTGAGGGTGATAAGGTCCCATGAAGATGAGGGGCTTCAGTAGGCATCGCCAGTGGTCTCACACCCCCAGGAGGCGCAAAAAAAAAGGGAATCATCATAGCCGCACTTATGACCAAGATTACGAGCACGATGTGAGGGACCTGGGCATACGTAAAATCCCTTAGAACGACCGTTTTTGGAAAAGAGTTGATCTTTGAGGGCTGTACTCTGGGCGGCATTTGCACACGCCCCTGCACCATTAATCGCCGCCCCAGACCGTTCAGGTGCCTTTTCTAGTGGCCAGAAGAAGTCGGGGACCCCCCCCTCCAATATGAGGCGGCTCCCAGGGCTAGGTGGCATAGATCTATAATTATGGGATCAAATGTGTGGGGGGGGGGAGCCAACTGTTGAGCGAGCAAAGATGGCATCCCCCGCCTGATTTTGGATGATCCAAGTATAATTAAAAACCTGATAGGTCTGGGCTTGCCTGGCTGTCGCCGTCACGACCAGCATCATCAATATGGTGAAAGATCTATCCATGGCGATCCTACGAGAGAAAACATGAAACATCTTCTCAGGCACCACCCTGGGTGGTATTAAATGGCTTAATTAGTCTTTCAGGGAGCCATCTGGCTCCCCCTTCCTTGGAATTATAGATGCAGGCTGAGCCTTTTGCCCAGATGATGATGAGGTCTGGCCCATTCCAAATCCCTGTAAGGGGATCTTTCCACAGTGCTTGAGCATACTCTAGACTGGTCTTAGGATGCCAAAGTTGGTCAGCTGCTGAGCGACCACTTATTTCTAGAGTTAAAAAGTTAAGCACAAAAAGTTCATGAGACAGTAGCTGTTTTGAATTTCCCTTAAGGGTGTAGATAGTCTCTTGGGCCCCAGGCTTAGTTGGTATTCTTCAAGGTCTGATGAGCCCTTTCAACAATTCCCTGCCCTTGAGGGTTATAGGGAATTCCAGTAATGTGCTTGATCTGTAATTGTGCACAAAACTGTTTAAACTTAAGACTGTTATATCCAGGACCGTTGTCTGTTTTGATAATTTTGGGCTGTCCCATAACAGAAAAGGCATACAATGAATGATTTATAACATCTTTGGTAGCTTCTCCAGTGTGGGCGGAAGCACACAAAAACCCACTGACGGTATTGATGGACACATGTACAAACTTAAACTTCCCAAAAGATGGGATGTGAGTTACATCCATTTGCCAGAGTTCTCTGGGGACAAGGCCCCGTGGGTTAACTCCTAAATGTGGTTCTGGCAATAGGGTAAGACAATTTTTACACTGTTTAACAATTTGTCTGGCTTGTTCCCTGGTTATGTTGAATCGTAGTCTGAGTGTCTGTGCATTGAGATGATGTAAAGTATGGACTGTCTGAGCCTGTGACAGTGGGTCAGGCTCGGTAGTAAGGCATGTAAGCCGAGTGGCCTGATCAGCAAGATCATTTCCCCAGGACAAGGGTCCAGGCAGTCCCGTGTGGGCTCGAATATGCCCCACAAAAAAAATTCTTATGAGCATTTGTATTTTAAGAAACATCTGAAAAGTGGCAGTGGTGGGTTGAATACTAGGGACCACCTCTAAAGCTCTCAAAGCCTTTACCACATAATGGCTATCTGAATACAAGTTAAAGGGAGATGAGACCGATTCAAACACTTGTAAAGCTCCTCAGAGCTCCACCAGCTGGGCTGAGGTGTAGGTGGTCTCAATGATTTGGCGTTGTCCTTCGACAACGATAGCAGCCCTTCCATTACTGGACCCATCAATGAACACAGTTAGGGCTTTGGATATAGGCTGCAGCTGGGTAACCTTGGGGAAGACAAAAGGGGTAGTTTGCAAAAACTGAACCAACCTATTGGCTGGTAAATGTGTATCAAAGGTTCCCTGAAAGGAGGATAATAATATAGTCCACTCATCAAATTGTTACTGTAACCAAGAAAGCTGCTCAGAAGAATAAGGTAAAATAACAGTATCAGGAGCTTTTCCAAAATGACGGATAGCCATCTTGATTCCTAGGATAATCACCTCACATATAAGAGAAGAATAAACAGGGAGAACCTTTGAAGGTGTGGCTGGCAAATGGATCCAGAAAAGGGGATTATCATCCTGCCATAATAGGCCAGTGGGTGCAAAGGGTGTGGAAAAGACTATTAAAGACAGGGTTGAAGGGGGTTATAATAGCCCATGGATCGTTGATTAATGGCTGACTCTACCCTATGGAGAGCCTCTAGGGCAGCAGGAGATAACTTGCGCGGGGGGTTTGAGTCAGAATCTCCTCGGAGTGTATCAAAAAGGGGCTAAACATTATCATCCCCATTTGGGAGAGTATGTCTTTTCCCCATAGATTTACTGGAAGGCCTTTGACCACAAAGGGTCGAACAGTTCCAGTATTGTTTTCTTTGTCAAGAATATCCTGTGTGTTGATCTTAATCCATGTTGTGAATTTTGAAATTTGGCGTAGAGAATATTCTGTTTCTCATTATAGCATGTATTCATGACATTAATACTGCCTGAGCTGAGCCATTGGATTGAATGTTCATACAATTCATCCTACCTTTTGTGGTTGTTTTGATTTTTTAAAATGAATATGAGTATTTTGCCTGTATTCTTGAATATGCACATGAAGTATGTCTAGTCGTCATAGTAGTCAGAAGATGGCTTCAGAATTCCTGAACTTGGAGCAATTGATCATTGTGAAGCCCCCTTGTAACTCCTGGCAAATGAGCCCAATTACTTGGAAGATCAGCAAGAGCTCTTCACTGGTGAGCCATCTTCTGTCCTATGTAGCATCAACAATTACATTGCCAATATTTTCATCTGTCCATTTGTATCTGTTTAAAGATGCATCCCCTTTTAGTAAGATCTTGTTACTCTTACAGATTAAACTGTCACCCTTCAGGATTCTGGAAGATGATTAGAGAACTGGAGTGAATGTGTCATTCTTTGTAGGAACTACAGTAAAAACCTCTGAGTCCTTTCTGTTTTTCCTGTTTGTTTGAATGATTATTAAATGGGAGACAGGGTCTTAATATGTACCTCTGGCTGTCCTGGGTAGACTAGAGATATACCTGCCTCTGCCTCCTGAGTGCTGCCATTAAAGACATGAACTACTATGCTCAGTTTGCCCATTATTTTTTTTAGATACTAATTGTTCATACAATTTCTCTGATGTGTGCTCAGTACTACTTCCCCCTCCCCTCTCTCTCTGGTCATTACCATTTCTCTTGCAAGGCTACTATTCAAAGAGCAAAGAAATGACAGAAGTGAACCTTATTACTCAGTTTCCTTCTAAGATGGTAATTACATTAGAACTTCTTGGTCATGAAATAAGTGGGGGGAAGCACCAGAATCAAATATATTGTCAATGAAGCATACATTTACAGTGATGTTGGTATCATGGTTTCATTTTTACACATGTATGGAATATTTTAGGATGAATTGACCCATGATGATGTGCATGTGAACTTTACTCAAGAAGAATGGGCTTTACTGAATCCTTCACAGAAGAATCTCTACAAAGATGTGATGTTGGAGACTTACAGGAACCTCAATGCTGTAGGTAAGACTGTGAATTTTCCTTCACTTCTTAAAATCAGGAAACAACTATTTCTTTGTTATTGATGCTTTTCTGAAATTTCAATTGAGAATGGGGAAGAATAAGGTGACTAAATCAGGTTTACTAAAGGTAGTAACTTAAATTTGTCTGAAATATGATACATTTTTCTGGTATATATTTTAGGTTACAATTGAGAAGAGCATACTTTTGAAAAACATTGCCAAAGTTCCAGATGACATGGAAGGTAATTTTCACGTGCAAGTTGGTATGAATATGCACCTGAAGAAAGGTTAATGTGTCTTGGAAATTTTAAAGAAAAGCAACAGTGTAAAGAAAAATGCGCTTCTTTAAGTGTATTTATTATTAAATTCTCACAAATCCATGTACCTCAATGTCAGGTGTCTGATTTGTGTTTTCAAGGCCTTTCTCTGAAAGATAAGACAAAGAAACAATGCCTTAACTGATATTACCATTTGAATCATATCCATATTACAGCTACTCTGTACAACTGCTAATCTTGTCTCATACCATTCACATATTGCCAAAGATATATATTAGGTGATAAGTATATATTTCTAATAAGCAAATATTCCATAGTAAAGCTGATTATTCATATAGTAATATTGCTAAGTTTAAGTGAGAGGGGCAGTTTAAGAGAGTCAAGAATGTTGTTGAGGAGAAACCTTAATTCCTATATGAATACACAACCAAGCTGCGTGAACCCAACACGGAAAATTTTCATTTGTTATTCTTTTTTAATATCCTGTATCATAATGGATACAATCCATGTTAGCATAGCAATATTGAACAAAACAAAACCTTCTCTCTCTCTCCCAGTACAATGAAACTATCTTTAGCAGTCCACATTTGAGCAAACTTTCTCAGTGTGATACAAGTTTATGATCAGTTGGTTTTCCAACTACAGTGGGAATATATTCATAAACTCACACTGCAGATAATCCCTATGAGTACTAGGATTGTGGAACTTCTTTTATGTCTGTCCTGGTTTACTTTGCCAATGTAGTGTGAAAATGTATTGTATTTCACAATATAGGAAATTAATGAATATACTCAGTGTGGTAAAGCTCTGAACTCTTCCAATTCCCTTCAATTTTGTGAAAAATCTCATAGATAAAAAGGACGCTACAAATGTGAGCCATGTAATAACATTCTTACCTTACAGGTATACAAAACAACCCATACTGAAGGGGAACCCATGAATGTAAAGAAAGTGATAAAAATCTTAAGATGTGATTTCTCTTTACAATTAGACCAACTTATAAAATTGATTCCTCCAGATTAAAAGATTTATCGGTTTAGTGAATGTAGTAAAACTTTCACATGTGCCAATTATCTTTGCAGGCATGAAAGAAGTTATACTGGAGAGAGAACCCCTGAAAATACTCAGTCACAGTTACATGCCTTTACATGTCACAGTTATCCTCCAAGGCATGAAAGAATTCATACTGGAGAAAACCTCTGTGAAGGCATTCAGTATGGTGAAGCCTTTGTACATCACAGCAGTCTCCAAATGCATAAAATAATACATACTGGAGAGAAATGCTACAAGTGCAATCACTGTGATAAAGCCTATTCACGACACAGTCATCTCAAAATGCATATAATTACACATACTGGAGAGAAATCTTACAAATGTGATCAATGTGGTAAAGCCTTTACACAACACCGTAATCTCAAATTACATAAAATAACACAAACTGGAGAGAAACCCTATGGATGTAATCAATCTAGTAAATCCTTTGCTTCTCCTGCTCAACTTCAAAAACATGAAAGAGTTCATTCTGGAGAGAAATCTTACACATGTAGTCAATGTGGTAAAGCCTTTGTACATCAATATGATCTTCAAAGACATGAAAGGATACATACTGGAGAAAAACCATATGAATGTAAGCAATGTAGTAAATCCTTTACTTCTCATAATCAATTTCAAATACATGAAAGAATTCATACTGGAGAGAAACCTTACAAATGTAATCAGTGTGGTAAAGACTTTGCCTATCATAGAACTTTCCAAGTACAAAAAAGAGCACATACCGGAGAGAAGCCCTATGAATGTAATAAATGTGTCAAAGCCTTTGCATACCAAAATTATTTCCAAGTACATAAAACTATACATACTGGAGAGAAACCTTCTGAATGTAAGCAATGTAGTAAATCCTTTGTTTCTCGTGTTTCATGTGGGAAACATGAAAGAATTCATACCGGAAAGAAAGTTTATAAATGTAGACAATGTGGTAAAGCCTATTCATAATCAAGTCACTTCCAACTACATAAAAGAACATGTACTAAAGAGTAACCCCATGAATATAACCAAAGTGGTAAAGCCTTTACAGTGTTATTGAAATACCATGGCAAGTGGCTGTATTTGGAAGTATGGCCTTTCTGGAGTAGATGTGACAATTGAGAAAGTATGTCACTGTGGGGTTGGACTCTGAGATCCTAATTAAACTCCACCCAGGGCAGAAGACTCTTCTGGCTGCCTTCTGATCAAGAGATCAAATTCTCGTCTCCTCCAGCACCATGTCTGCTTAGACACTGACATTTTTTTTTCAGCCTTGATGATAATAGAGTGAACATCTGC
Organism: Mus musculus; assembly: GCF_000001635.26. Classification (NCBI taxonomy): domain Eukaryota; kingdom Metazoa; phylum Chordata; class Mammalia; order Rodentia; family Muridae; genus Mus; species Mus musculus. The sequence continues at coordinate 121,967,959 of NC_000077.6, read as the reverse complement.
ATCTATACACTTCTCCCAATTAAATGTTCTTTTTAAGAGTTGCCTTGGTCATGGTTTCTCTTCACGGCAATAAAACCCAAATTAAGACAAACAGCATAAAAGATATCACAGTGGATAGAAACTGACAAGCAGATAGTTCTCTGCATGTGTGATTACAGACATAACATGTTTTAAATAGTCTCTTCCATCTCCTCTTCTTCCCTTAAAATTTTCCCCATTTATATTCTTCTACATCTCCTTTTCCTTGCCATTTCCTTTTTCTTCCCCATGAGGACAGTGATGTATTAAGGTAGAATCTCATACGTATTCCAGAGTAGTCTTGAATTAAAAATCCTCCTACTTCTACCTCTTGAAGGCTGAGATTATAGTTGCATATATCATGCCCATGTTTTTCAAGAGAAATCCATGGATGTGGAAACCTGAGCTAGAAAATAACTGTCTAATCTTTGGAAAATTGCTAAGGTGATGGCAATATTGAGGAATAAATTCAGAGAGTACAGTCATGCCTCCATTTCTGTTAACTCTTGGAAGCCCACTACTGTAGAGATATGGAGTAAGCTTAGGTATAATTATAAAGCTGCATGTTTGACATGAGACAATAAGAGGCAACAAAATGACCAAGAGGGACTAGAGCTTAAAGCAGAGTAAAGGCCTTCTCAAGGTAGACAAGGACTCCAGGAGATGCTCTAAAAGATTCATTGATCCTTTGCCTGAGACTACCAACCCCATTGTGGTAGGAGGTGAGTGAGAGCGCTCCAAGGTGCTTCCGTCTAGCTTCAGATAGTGATTATTTTATTTAAACACTACTGTTTATTTAAACCCAAACACATATTGGATAGAGTAGTGATGATTTTCTTTAACATGGCAGTCTTTCTCGATCATCATCCATGTCCAAAGGGCATCAGAACATGGGATCTACTGCTGACACATTGAAGCAATTCCAGAAATATCCCTGTTATGTAAATGTTTGTTTTTGAAATGTTTAATTCCAAGTTTCTTCAGAATTTGGAAGGCTCATAGAAAGAACACACAGTGCCCAGAGTTGGCTATGTTACTGATCAGCAGGGAAAGGAACATCTTGTGGGTTTTCCTTAAAGGTTTCCTTCCTGAGTTCTTCTACATCATGCAAAGCATGAACTATGATTAGTCTCTGAAGTCTTGCACTGTTTCTCCTTGTTAATATTTCCTGATGAGCTTGTAATTAATTCTGGTCTTCAATGAGCATGCAGAGATCAAGATTTCCTAATTATTCAATGTGTTTTTTTAGAATCAACATTGTACTGAATGTGTAAAACATCTAAACTGATTTACAGTGTAAGGAGGATTTGTCTCTGTTCTGTGCTGGTACTACACAATTCTACATGCATTGAGTGTAGTTTAATTCCACTACATTGTTTTGGCTGTTCACTATTACTTATTGATCATCTATCTCCCAGGAAGTACATTATACAGTGAAACTATCCATTCAATGTGTTATTTCATAAAATTTGCACTAGCAAATATTAAATTAAAAAGTGTTATTTCTCTGTAGTGTGCTCACCAATTATTTTTGTATCAGCAAATTAAGAGAGCAGCTTTCAGATGCACACATTCACAGTTAACAGAGTCTGCTATTGAAAACTGTTGTTAATGCAATGCATACTTCTTCCTTCTAGTCATCTTGATTTACTACAAATGTGTTCATTCTCAGAAAATTAAACTTAAGTAATTAACTAAATTATGGATATGGTGATGCTGGGAAATTATCTTAAGAATAAAAATGCACTGGAGAGAAGGCTTAGAGTTTGAATGGACTGACTGCTCTTCCAGAGGTCCTGAATTCAATTCCCAGCAAGCACATGGTGGCTCACAAGTATTTGTAACATGGTATTGGTGCCCTCTTGTGGCGTGCAGGCAGAACACTTAACAGAATAAAGGAATAATTCTTTAATAATAATAAAAGAAGAATAAAAATGCAAAACCCTTGCCCTAAAAGGGGAGAATTCTTGTCTTCCCTTCCTAAGAAGGTAGGTGAAATTTATTTGAGATAGCAAAAGGCTCTATGGCTATTTGAAGAAGATGGTATGTTACCTAGATGCTTTATTAGCACCTATCCTAAAGTGCAGATCATAGTATTCCCTTTTGTCTGAGAGGACAGTCATGCAAAATACATGTAAATGAGAAGTTTACACATCCTATCCTCCAGCTAGAGTGCTGATTACATTGTAATAAACTACTGAAAATGTGCTTCAAATACTCACCTGGAAACAATTTTTCTTTTAAAATTAAAGACTGTGAAAACTTTTTTACATTTAATTTTTATTTTAAACCTTTTATTTTTAAAATGTATTTATATATATGATATAACCATTAAATTAAATTATTTATAAAGTTATTATAATTTTTTTCTAATAAAATAAGCATCACACATGAACATTTGATTAAAGGAGATTTACTTTACACATTATAGCACCTTTCTTAGAGTTAGTCTTTCATCATCATCTCAATGCTGTCTTCCACTTGTGTTCTACTTAAGGTGTCCTGGACACAAGGTAACACTAGAAAATAGACTTCTCTAGGAATGCTGCACATTATTCGACAAGTTTAACAGAAAAAAAAAAAAAAAACCAAAGTTTAACAAAGAGGAAATAAAACAGTGGAAATGAATCTTTCAGTACTGTGGAAGAAAAATAGAAATAGAGATCCTGGTGAAAAAAAGAGTCTGTGATTCTCACACCTATTACCTACCAAGAATCTCTCTACCACATCCACAATCTGTGAACTCCCCTATGCCTATGTGTAGAGGTACGTCATCACATGTCACTGATACATGGCTGCTGGTTTGTGTCTTATGTATGAAATTCTGCATCAGTCATGAAGAACAGTTTTCTTTAAAATAGCATCCTCAGGAGGAACAGAAATGACCAGGCTCCACACCACTCCTAACATCAATAATGGGCCTGTTCTCCACTGACAGCCACCAGTGCCCTTCCTCCTTTCTATCTGTGCCTGGGTGACATCTGAAGAATCAAATTCATAGGTCTTTTCTCAGAAGATGAGATTCAAAGGATGTGGCTGAAAGAATAAGAGAAAAGGTTTCACTAGGCAAGCATCTACCACATTCTAGCATGGCAGTATGGGGGCTCTGTGACTCAGATGCTTAGCGTTAGGAAATTATGAGGTGAGAAATAGCCAGTGCAGGCATATTGACAGGCATAAGAACTGACAGCTTGATAGAGTGAGTAGTAGTTAGCTGATGGCAAGTCCCACCATTACCCATCCCTTACATTGGAGTTTTTTCATGTGGGAGCCAACAACCCCAGAATTCCTGGTCACTTCCAACATGTCTTTGTGTTCATCGCCTCATTAAGTAACTCATATTTTGTAGCCACCTGCGGCCACACTAACTGGGTTCCTGAGTGGGAGGCTGGAGCTGTATGGAAGGAAACGGTGAGAGAAATAATGGAGGCCAAGACATATTTCTGTTCAAGGCCCCAAGTTTACTAAAAATTCATGCTTATATAAACAGATCCATTCTAGATGCCTGCCACCAGTCTGTAGGTGATCTATCTGAAAGAACTGTTTTGGCAAGTAGGTGTAAATTACTGGATTGCTTGCAGTCTCCTAATATCTCAATGACTTCTCAGCAGGTAGCAGTGTCTTGGAGAAGAGCAGTGGCAGGTGACAGAACAATAGAGCCATCTAAGTCAGAAGGCTCCACCCCAGGTGGTCTCATTCTCAGTGGCAGTAAGGTCAAAGTCAGCCTACTCAAGGCTGTGGGAGGCTACAATATTTATGAAGTATGACCTATAGTACACTTAATTAACATTAAAAATTACTATGGGTGCCTCCTTAGTGTAGTAGGCATTGCGTCAGTCTCATAATCTGAAGGTCCTGAGTTCAAGCCTCAGAGTGGGCAAACTCAGGTTTTAACACTGATACTTAAACCTTTAATTTTTAGCCAGGCAGTGGTGGCGCCTGCCTTTAATACCAGCATTTGAGAGGCAGAGGCAGGCAGATTTCTGAGTTCGAGGCCAGCCTGTTCTACAGAGTGAGTTTCAGGATAGCCAGGGCTACACAGAGAAACTCTGCCTTGGAAAAAAAACAACATCAAAAAAACTTCCTATCACTAATTGAACTCTGTGTGCCAGGATTTTTGTTTTGTGTTTTATAGGGATTATCTCATTGTAGAAATATTCCCATAGAAAACAGCTCTAACTAAAAATATTTTGGTACTGTTAGATCTAGTGGGGAAACCCCCACCCAATTCCCGATTCGGCATGCACCCAAAAAAAAATCACGAAGGACCATCTCTTGCCGTAATTACATGAGGATGTTTAATTACGGAGCTCCGGACTGACATGCATCCCACACAGAAGATAACGGATGTTGGCCACAAGGCTTGAAAGCTAGGGGTTTTTATGGGGTAAGGGGCTTAGGGGTGTGGAATTCAGCATAGCGACACACTATTGGCTTATTCAAACATTAACAGAAAGGGCATCAGGACTTTGTTCCTGTGGGCTGAGGGCTTATCTTTGTTCACATAGCAACCAGTTGATGTATGACTTTACCTGGAACCAAGGGGCAATAGACAGAGGGGAGGTTCTGGCCAAATGGTGTTGACTTAGATAATATAGCCCTGCTGGTCCTTGCATACCTTTTTATCTTTACAGTCAAGATGTTCTTAGGAATGCCTTAACAACAGCCCTGCCCTGGCACGCCTGGGGGCTGTTCTGCTTTGTTCTCAGTCTCAGGCTGGGGCAGTGGGCTCCTAAACAACTCACAAGTTACAATATTTCATCTTCTTTCAGTACTTAAACTTTAGTTGGCTGAAAATTGTACGTATATGGAAAACACATTTATTAAGGAGGCTTTGATTAAATGAGGCTTTCATGTTCTCCTTTTGGACTGTGTGTGTGCATAAAGATATTAAGTCTGGTAAGTGTGTTTAGCATGTAGTTTTGTAATGTGCTCTATCCTTCAGCAGTACTAGTAATCCCTTATCCATGGGAAATGCATGATGATACTCCTCGTCTTATGCATGCTGTTTTTCTGTGCATGAATATTGATAATAAACTTTATCCTATAAATTAAACACAATAACAGGTTAACAACAATGTTTAACTGTATGCTACAGTAAAAGTAATGCAAACCGGATGTTTCTGGGCTCCAGTCCTCCCTCAAATTACCAAGTACCAAAGTACCAAACTAGTAATGGAGTTCAGTTACTTCAATCTTTCCCTGGTGACAAAAAACACGTTCCTGAATCAACCTCAATGCTTAGAAAGAGAACCTCATCTTCCAGAGCAGAACATTTGAAGTTAGGGTCTCACTCTAGTTACTTATTTCACTGCCACAGAGAACTTGATGAAATAAACAGCTCATGTGCATGCTTAACATGGTCCCAGTGTGTACGGTGAAATTAAAATTTGAAACTGTTGTGCCTGCTGCTTGGTGTTTGTCAGACAAAGATTTTTATTTGTTTATCTGTCCTTCTGCCTTTTAAAAATGCTTTACACTCGCCGGTCAGTGGTGGAGCACAACTTTAATCACAGTACTTAGGAGGCAGAGGTAGGCAGATTTCTGAGTTTGAACTGGTCTACTTTGAGTTTCAGGACAGCCAGCGCAACACAGAAAAACCCTGTCTCAGAAAAAAACAAAAAAACAAAAAAACAAAAAAAAAAAAAGCTTTACACCAATGCTGAACTTTTGTTGCAGAACAGATTTGGTCTTTCTGACAGTTTCTGTCTCTATTGTTAGTTCATTTAGTTATATTTCCCTGTGTAATAGGTTTATATGGCTTTATTCGATTATTTTCCCAAGTCTTTATTATCAACTGCTTCTCCTCTTTCTTAGAAGCAACTGAATTCATATAATCATGTGTTTCTACCTGTTTGACACACTGAATACAACTGTGTTCTACTGTTTGTGATCTTAAACCAATCTAAGATATACTATTAAAAGTAATGTATGGACTTTCTCCTTGAGAGGTGATTTATGAGAATAAAAATCCTGTAAACATGCTAACATCTAAAAAATAGTTAAGCTTAATTTATGTAAATGTGGCAAAAATCCTCCAGGACACTTTTAGGAATCATTTTCTTCTATTTATATGTATAATTAAAAGAGTCATGAGTTAAGGGTAATTTACTCTGTTTTTAAAACAATGTATTTCATGTGTGAGTGTGTGGGAGAGATGCATTTGTGGGTCCTTGTCTGCTGTGCTGCATAGAACATCTAGTCAACAGGGCCCCAGGCTTGCACACACTCTGCACTTCCCTAGTCCCAGCCAACTGACTTTCTCAAGCTTAAGTGAAAAAAAGTAGTGCATAACAAACATAGCAAAATTTAAGATAAATGAGGAGACTTCACATATAATCACAGTACAGAAAAGGAATGATGAAGACCTCTATAGGATTTACAGTTGAGTGAAAGGAGCTCATAAGCTTTCTATGTAAATAACATCACAAGGCAAATATAATGACCTGAAAATTGCATCTTAGACATGTACCTAAGCTTCATACACCAAAAGGGCTATGGTTCCCATGATTCAAAGACAGAAATCATCTCACTTTAAGAACAGTATATGATTTTAATGGAAAGACTTACATCGCTAGCTGAGTGGTTCCTCTGGCTTTTCTCTCTGTGATGTTCTTATTTAAATATTTCAGAATTCTGTATAAGCTTGCATTTTTAAGTATAAATTGTGTTTACAATTTTTTATTTTTAATATTATTTATTTTATTTAGATGAGTACACTGAAGCTGTCTTCAGATACATACAAGAAGAGGGCATCAGGTCCCATTACAGATGGTTTTGAACCACCATGTGGTTGCTCGAATTGAACTCAGGACTTCTGGAAGAGCAGTCAGTGCTCTTATCTTCTGAGCCATCTCTCCAGTCCCGTATTTACAAATTTTTATCTTCTTGAATTCATGGGCTTTTTCGGAAGACCATGTACTCCTTACCTATCTGTGAGGTTGTGTCTTTTGAGGCCTCTGGGTACCTAAATTTCATATTACAATATGAAAATATCCTTCACCATTTGCTGAATCTTGCTGACCACTGTCCTCTCTGCTCCTTTTTCCATGCTAATAAATAGGAGGTGGTGAGTTGCATTGAGCCACTGACAGGGAAGGGCTCCAACCCTCTTTCAAAGCACTGACCTGCTCTAAGTTCTGTCTTTAATGTGTGTGTGTGTGTGTGTTTTTTTTTTTTTTTTTTTCTGGAGAACACAGATTCAGTTAATGACATTAGTATTTATACAATAGCATTTTACTTATTTTCGTACTTATTTTTTTGTGGAAAACCAGTAAAGGTCACTCTCTCATGTGGACATTAGATCATGTTATAATGTAACTCGGTGCAGATAGCCTACATACATGCAGGATGCTGTTGTGGTGTATAATCTGAAGTACAATTTAGACATTGTTGTGCCTGCCAATTGGTATCCCTTAAAAAAGATAGTCTTGTTTGTTTCTCTTCCCTTTTTAACCTTAAAAGTGATTTGCTCCTACCCTGAGCTTTTTCTTCGGCTGCTTTATTTCCATTTCTGTCTCCATGGCCATCTAACTTACAGTTGTCTATGTGTTCAATGGCCTTTTCCCTCAATCATTGTCCCAAAGCTTACTGTTGTTCATTTCTTCTTTCAGAAGAAGCAGAATCATTTTTATAATTTATGATTTACTAATGTCATTATACATTATACCATATAACTATAAACTGCCCAATGCATAATGTGAAGTATAATTAAGCAATTTTATTTTCTGTTTGATGGTGTTTAATGATTTAGGTTCTCAATAACTTAGGCTTGCCTACTAGCTATTTACTGACAAACAGAAAAAAAAGAGCTTAAATGTACTGTTAGGGCTCAAAATTTTAGGTAGGATAAGGTAATTTCTTTTACATGAGACATCCTTTATAATAGTAAAAGTCACATAATTATCTTTTTTTGTAAAAATTTAAAAATATGATGGTTATTATCAGCACTGCAACCAATACTAAATTAAATATGTTGGTTCACATTTTTCTACTCTAGACAAAACTAAAATCTTTTCATTTCTTATCTATAACTAATGAGAGTGTGAGTAGCCGAGTATATATTAAGACACTTAATTGATAAACATTAAGTAGGTGCTCTTTTCTCTTTATCCATACCACTTAATATGTAAGAACAGAGTCCTTTTGCAAATAAGCATTCCAAACATGAAACATTCCACCTTCTCATCTTCAGAAAATATATAAAGAATAAAATTAAAGAAAAATATGGTATAAGTTCCTATACTCAGAGCAACCTGCTGCCCAGACATGGAAGGAAGCACAGCGTGAACACAGTGGATCACAGAACATGGTCTCTTAAGCAAATCATTTAAGATTTCAAAGTGAAAATTTGTATAGTTCTTAGAAAACATGAAAATTATGTTTGTCTCAAGGAAAATGACTACCTCATATCTCTAAGGAAAAAGAAAGGTTAAAGGTAATTCCATTTTTAAAAACAGTATATATTTGTTGAGAGCAAAGATGTGTTAGCACATGTCTGCAGTGCTATAGAGTGTATAGATAAGGGGATCTTATCTGGACAGCTTTGTCCATGTCCTGGACCTCCTACACAACCTCAGTCCCCACTGTGTCAGGAGCCATAATGGGACAAGCTAATAAATAACTAGCAGGTAATCATCCTGAAATGGCCTGCCTCGGATTATTATATAATCTGCAACTGGTGAGCCCTCATTGAGCAAGGCTGTGAGGGACTCATTTTAGGAAAGATTCCTGCTATTAATATGCTTTTCCTGTTGTTATTGAACATATATAACTACCACTAAGTATGAGCACATCCCTTTGGAGCAGATCTCTGCAAATCCACGAAGATGTACTATCTTGTAGTGATGCTATATAGACAAATAGGTGACATAATACTTAATGAGGACCCTATAAGAATTCCTAAAATTGTATCTCTGATTATTAAGCTTTTTATAACGGGACTGCTATTAGGTCCTTTACTGATAATCAAAGCTGCAATGACAACTCTCGCAGTCTCTCGAGTGTCACCAGTTAATTGCTCTTCGTAATCAGAATTTCTTCTACTCAAAGCACATTCCAAGAGGTTGTAAAACAATTAACCAACAGTCATAAAAGGGAACTAACAATTTATTATAGGTGCTAGGGCAGAAGATAAAATATTGACTGGATTTATCTATACAAAACCACTTATAACTTAGTTATGGTTTTAAGCCTTCTGTGAACTTGTGGAGCTGAGACAAGTGATGGCTGTTTAGTCAGATAATCACTCCTAATGGATATGCATGTAAACATCCTCTGTTGTAACATTCTATTTCAATTTATGATTTGATTTTCTGTGTGAACTTTGGATGAACTTTTTAACATGTGATCATGTATTATGAATGATGTTTAAGGGCTGAGGATAAAGAGAAGAGACAAAACTGGGGGTCAGGGTTGAGAGGAATGGAGGTGAGAGAACTGAGCTGAGAGAGGAACTAGGCTGAGGAGAAGTTTTTAGAAGGAGAATGCAGAGTGGAGTAGGTTAGAAATTATAGGTAACATAAACTACTAAGAGAACAATGTGTAGAATGCAGAGGGAAAGAGGAAAAAAGTAGATGTTGCAGAGAGCAAAAGGAGCAGGCAGGCTTCTCCTTACCATGGGACAGAATAGGCCCCATGGTAAGGACATGGCAGGTTTAGTCTTATTGAAAGAAACAAAGGTTTTTTCTTACAAACATAGATTTAATTAATTTAGCATTAAGAAGGTAGAAGCTTTTTCTTTCTCTGTGTAATATAGATTGGAGTGCATTTTTTTCTTTTTCATCTAGAATGTGTGATTTCTTTCTGCAACCATGCTTGGTCTTATGCTCCATATGCATATGTAAGTATGGATGTGTGTGTAAGTATGTAATTGTGAGAATGTCTGCATGTGTGTGTGTAAGTATGTAATTGTGAGAATGCATGAAAGCTGGGCCCAGCTGGCTTCGAATGAAAATGAATAAATGAGCATGAATGAAGCTGAATGTGAATTTATGTGAGATTATTCATATTTGCTTATGTAAAAGCTTTTCTTTCTGTGAGTGTTATTCTCTTCTCCTGGCTCAGTAGAAGTTTATGGCTCCAAACATCCTCCTATCCAGAAAGCAAGTGGCATCTGGAGAATAGGGGAAAGGGTCTAGCAATTAATCCTTTACTTAGTCTCCTGCTGTTTTAGGATGAGATGCTGAGTGCCAGAGACTGCAGTTTCTGACAGCTACAACTGCATAGTAACTTAAATATGTAAACTTTTTATTATACAGCAACCCTAGATTTTGGGTAAGACAAAGTCTTACCCTCCGCCTATGCTCTTATCCCTCTGCTCCCTCAAGAAGAACCGACAAGAAAGAAGAAACACCGCACGCTGGGGCTGGCCCATATAACAACTGCATCCTTCTCAACTGATCTTTAAAGATGTAAGCAAAAGGTACTCTCATTCAACTACTTCCCCTGTATTTCACTTAATAAGAACTGCAGAATGCAAGCATGATGCTGTGTATTTAGATATGTAACAAGTAAGTGTTTGCTCTCAGCAAAACCTGTAAAAGTTCTTGATTCAATATGAAAAAGGCAAAATACGTTATGCTGAGGTTGTTATGATGTCCAATAAAGTATATTAAAAAGGAAAAAAAAAGATGTAAGCAAAAATAAATTACACTATGAACATAACAAGCCAGAAATTAATAAGCCTATTCATTTCTATAAACTATTGTTACCCCAAATCTCTCTTTAATTGTTAATATCCTGGGCACCCTTCCGCTGGTGGGACAGATTGATAACTCCACTGCAAGTTGAGTAATGGGCTATGCAAGCTCCCTACCTTAATTCCAGGAGGGAGAAGGCAAACAGCCTAGTGAGTGAGGGAACCTGGGGCTGAAGTCAGGACCTGGTGAGCACAGGGTCACTGCCCACATAGGGGAGGAGCAAGCGGCTGAGCAGTGGCAGGTGGAGTGGTGGGGTCTCCCTGAGGCTGTGCGGGAAGACAGATGAGTAGGCTATTGGAGGACCCCTACCAGTACTATGGAAATGCAAATCCCTGTAGATCTGGAAAAGGTCAGGCACTGGAGTTGAAGCTAGGGCGGAGAACCTCTACACAGAGTACCTTTAAGGGAGGTGCTCGAGTCACTCAAGACTTATTGGCCAATCAGAGCCTTTAGGCTGACCTGCCAGTCAGAAGGGAAGGCGGGTTTTTCCGGATGCCTTGGCGCGAATTTCAATTAGTCGCTGAGCAGGCTTGAATGGGCCTGTGTGCTGTGCTCCTTGTCCTGCCGCTGGATTCTGTGGACTGTGCTCAGGCAAGCTCCGAAGTTGCGACATGGTGAGCACAGGGTCACTGCCAACAATGGGGAGAAGCAGGGGTCTGAGCAGCGCGAGCTGGTGTGGTGGGTCTTTCCGGGGACTGACTGGGAATCGGCGGCCACGTGTGAGGTCCCCTGAGGTCCTAGCCACTAGTGGGACCCACCTGTAGCCTCTGAATAACCTCACTGTGGGGGGCTGCATCTGTGCAGAGCATTTGGGCTGTGTGTAGAAAGATCTTTGTCATGATCCCAAACTGAGAGAGTCCTAGTTTCTACACGTTCTGTTCTTAGCATTTGACGTTAAGGTGGACAATCCATTTGGAGTTAATTTTGTGGAGGTTGTAAAAGACATCTCATGTGCTGGGTAGCAATCCAATATTAAGCTGTGATATAAAAGTGCAGGATTCATGATGTAAAGGATTTACTAAAGCTTAGGAGATAGTAAGGCACTCCAAGTAGAATTTATCTGAAGGTGGACTGCATGTAAAACATCCCACAGATAAGTAACCCCACAGGTAAGATGTGCTAACCAGGGCAGTTAGAGTTTAGGTTGCTAGGATACACATGCTTGTTCACCAGGATTGCCCAGAAATATGGCTCCAAACCATAATAAAGAAAACTACTTGATTTACAACCAGCCACTAGGCCCGTCTCCATATCAAAGAGCAGGCCTCTAACCAGCTGCTCAATGGGGCATTACAGGATCACAATCTACAGTAAGGCCTAGTGCCATAAACGTTCAGTTTTCTTCTTGAAAAAAGCATAGTTCTGCCACATGGGCAAGATGACACTTAGTGACAACCATGTGAAAAGGGAGAAAAGAAAAGAAAAGAAAAGAAAAGAAAACACTATTGTATTATTGAGTGCTGGCCTGATCAAGCTGTAATTTCCCTGAGGTCCCCCTGTCTGGAGCATGACATAGCTCCTTCTGAAACCCAGGAACATACTTGGCAGAGCCAGTCACAGCCTGGGGCCTACTCACCTGGCTCCTTGGGAGCTTACCCTGAGGCCCTGGGTATAGAGATAAAACCAGGGCCTTTTCTAAAACCAGGAATGTGCTTGGGAGAGGGCTAGGGCCTTTGGGAGGGTTTGAATCAGATTCTGAGAACAAGACTCTTCCCACCCTACGGGGCTGTGGTTATCATTCCCAAGGCCATGAGAGACTTGGTCAGAAATGTTTTTGAGAAACACTGAGTTGCCCATGTGCAGCACTGTTTAATTAGACTTCTCCTGAGTGTGTCCCATTGTATGATGCTTCTGCTGACTTCATAGTTTCTTCATCTTTCTCCTGACTTCATAGATGTCTCCCATCTCCTTCCTTTCCCTCATGTCAATGTGTACAAGATGGTATTCTTTAGAAGCTTACTTAGCATGAGCCATAGTTTGTGTAAGTCCTCCCCACCCCAGCTTTTTTACTTTCTACCTTTTCCTTTTCCAGTGTTTTCATCATCTGGAACCTTCCACTTAGGACACTGTCACTAACCTGCTGTGTTAGGCACTGTGTATTTAAGAAATGATCCTGGGAATGTGCTTGCTGTGTAAATTTTCCATGTGTCTTAGTGGCTAGACTTGCAGCCTCCAGTCTGTATTTAAGTTGTTCAAAACATAACCTCAACCTGAACCTAAAAGAGACTGAAGGGTGGCGGCATATGTGGAATGCAAAATCCACCCTAGCCTGGCTCCTCTTTTAGCCTTAATCAATGTAGCTGGTCTTTGCTACTTTTTCCCTACCCTTAAACCCTTCCCCAACAGCACCCACACTCCACCTCCCCCCGACCCCTGTCTCCCCAACACCCCTGTTCACCCCCTAACACCAGATAGGAGAGTAACAAGGATGGAGGAAAAAGATTTTTGAATTTACTTTCTTTCCTTGTACTGGACCCCCCAGCATGAGTCAAACAGTCTCTGATACTGAGAGCAAGGATTAAAGATAGGAAAGGCAGCTGGGTGTGGTGGCACCCGCCTTTAATCCCAGTACTTGGGAGGCAGAGACAGGCGGATTTCTGAGTTCAAGGCCAGCCTGGTCTACAGACTGAGTTCTAGGACAGCCAGGGCTATACAGAGAAACTCTGTCTCGAAAAAACAAACAAACAAACAAACAAACAAACAAAACAAAAACAAAAAACACCCTAACTGAAGTAACCCACACCCAGAATGACAAACATGGCATGCATTCGCTTATAAGTGGATATTACCTATTAGGTAAACAATAATCAAGCTGTACTCCACAAACCCAGAAAGGCTAGGTAGAGATGGGCTATAGGAGGGAAGCACAGATCTCCTTCTACAGGGGAAATAGAGTAGTTTCTGTGAGTAGACTGGGGTTTGATGGGAACAGGAGTGGGAGGGATCAGTTGGGGGGGATGCAGGGGTAAAGCACAATGCAGGGAGAAACAGCTGGAATGGGGTCATTTGGGGGTTACTGTAAAAACCCAGTACAACAGCAACTTCCTGGATGCTATAGGGTGACCCTAATGAAGACTCCAAGTAATGGAGAATATGAAGTCTGAACTGAACATCCTTTGAGGCCAGCCAGGGCTTCAGTGTTGGAAATGGGTTATATTTGGTTGAGCTGTTGGCTAAGGTGGTCCCTTGGAGATCCTTACAGTAGGATTGTGACAGACACAGCTTTTGTTCTGTTTTTGTAGATAGTGACCAATCACAAAGGAGTGTAAAAATATCATCTTGGAGACTCAATTCCTCCTGATCATCTAGACCTCTGTACAATTTTATCTAGGTCTAGAATGTTTTGGGCATCTGAGACTTAACTGCTGAATAAAATCACCTTTTTTTTTTTTTTTCTTTCTGAACTTTGGTGGCTGGTCAACTCAGTTGTTCTGACTCAAACTCCTCTTCATGCTAACCGATTCAAACTGGCTTCTTTCACTTCTGACTGAATTGCTGTGCTTGGCCTCAAATGAACTCTAGCAATCTGTTCTCATCTTCTGGCACAGTCTTGTTCTCTGGCTTCACCTGTGTCTAGCTTGTTTTCTCTTTAGCCTGTCTCTGTTAAATTCTCCAGGTAAAACTGCCTCCTCTTCTCACCCTCTCAGCTGCTTCCTCTTATGTTGCCTCTCTTCCCTCTCTCTTGAGAGTTGGGCATATCCTATTTTGTCAGATCTTTCTCTAGTTCATCATTTTGTCAGCCACTCAATTAGACATTGCTTTCAAACATGAGTGCTTCCTTCTAAAACTATTTTCATCGTTTGGCTGCAAACATGTGTACTAAGGGCTGAGTCACACCACAAATAGAAACAGCTTCCCTCCCCCATCCCACCCCCACCCCCACCCCCAAGTAAACTGGATATTCCCTGGGTTAACACTGTGATCAAATACCCTGCAACACAGGAGTTCATGATAAGCTCATCTTGGGCCCAGTCTATGTCTGTGAAATCAGAAGTTTTGCTCTCAGCAATGTGAAATATATATCATGTAGGAAACAAAAGCAGTCATTTTCTTGTTTTAGTTTTCACTAGTTTGAAATGTGGAATCACAATGTTTTCTTATTTCGTTCCAAAAGCAAACTCTTGATTGTTGTCAAGAAAAGCCAATATCCAAATAACTTTTTAATAAAATAAATATGTGATATTGTACAAATTTGCTGCATTAACTATATTATACATTAAGAATAAATACACCAGGCCGGGCGTGGTGGCGCACGCCTTTAATCCCAGCACTCGGGAGGCAGAGGCAGAGGCAGGTGGATTTCTGAGTTCAAGGCCAGCCTGGTCTACAAAGTGAGTTCCAGGACAGCCAGGGCTATACAGAGAAACCCTGTCTTGAAAAACCAAAAAAAAAAAAAAAAAAAAAAAAAAGAAAAAGAATAAATACACCAAGGTATAAAAATGTTAAATGTTTAAACACATTCTCCAAAGCAAAAATGAAAGTATTACCATCTAACTTACTTAATTCAGAGAAAATAGAGATGAATCAGTTATTTAAGGCTATTACATGTCCAATTGTAATTTATCATCAGTATTTAAATTCAAACAAAACAGTTAGTCTGTTTCTTAAATTCATTTTTACTTTTTCATGCAGTATGACTCACAGGCAGAAAGCTTTCATACCATCCAAATGAAGCCACTTTCTGCATTTTTACAGTGTACTATAATACTACATTTGCTTCCCATCTAACTCTTGCTACAGAAAGCTTGATAGTTCATTCCTCTTCTCCATATAATGTGCTAACTAAACATTAGTAAAATCCTTTTATTAATTGAAGGAGATTGCTTCAGCTAGATTCTGTGCTTTCTGCCATTCTGTAGGGAGTTGGCAGGAATTTGACATTGAACAAAGGACATGGAAGTAGGCTCAGAATAGAATAGTTACATTTGGGCTAATACAAAGCTCCAGGTAATCTCAGCCTGTTGTGTCCGGCCAGCAGATCACAGCCTGGGTTCTAGCCTGGAAAGGCATTTTGGAAACCTGGAAGAGAAGAGGGGCTAGGCGGCGAGATAAAGAAATGCAGCTAAGACAGGCATTCTGATCAAAGCTCAATTTTACTGTACTGCAGTTATGAAGGAAGGGGGAGGGGACCCGATTCCCACCAAATAATCTCGGGCTACAGTAGCAGGGTGAGCAAGTGTGTGGCTCCAAACAGCAAAACGGCATGGTCCAGCAGTGGGCGTGGCAGAACGAATGAGCAGGAAGCTCCACCCCTGAGCAAGCAGGTTTCAGGCTGGGGGAGGGGAGACTACATCAGCCAAGGAATGTGTGGCATTCCTTTTATCTTGGTCGAGCTGTTAAGCTCCTTAAAACTATGCTTCCTGGACTTTGTTCATTAGCTTGTGTATTCCTTGACCTAGAACTAACCTTATTATTGGCATGTACTTAAAATGGTCTAAAAGCAGGCTTGAGGAAAATAGACCTGCTTCAGCCTCATCACAGGCTGGAGTCATAGTGATGTCTAATTGTCTTCATCTTTTCAATCCTCCCTCCCTCCCTTGAGATCCTGTTGACTGACTGAGCTGAATGGTCACCCTTCATTTTCCACTGCTACCTGCAGATAGACAAGATGGTTCAAGTCCTCATATTCATCTGACAATAAGAGTGCACAAAAGATTAAAATTATATGGGAAAAAGAAATGGGTCAACAACGCTTAAGCTGTAATTACATGCCGTTTTTATGACCAATACAGCACTGACTCTGAGAGTCTTTACAAGAACTTAATTCTTTAACCTTTGCTATTGTCTTCATTCCTTTGCACAATGTCACCTTAAGGCACCCAGCTTGTCCTCAACAAATGAGCACTGAGGTAATTAGGCTACCATAATACAACTGTAATGAACATGAGAATTCTGGTTCTTCTTTAAACTAATTTCAAGTGCATGGAAACTATACTGAGAAGACTGCTGGGATCCATGGCAATTCTGTCATTTTTATAACTCAGTAGAATGGGGTTTCTTGGGAGTAGGTATTATGTGCAAATGTATCAAAATACATAAATTATGTAAAATTTTATATTAACTATAACACAACATGGCCTTAACTAATTTTAGTTGACATCTATGAAAAATCCCAACCTACTGCTTTCAGAATTTATTTCTAATACACAACCCTGTATCACATTCATATTCATTATTCAATTCTGGACAATGTCTTATTTTCACTCTTTTTGTTTTCTCAATTAAGTTATACTTAGTGAGATATCATTTATGTAACCCTAACAATGTACTCTGTGTCCCTAAAGTCTATGCTAAAGTCCTCTTTCTATAGCTTTGTACATTATTTCACGTCATTTTCAGTTTCACATACTTACAACTGTAAAAAAACACCATTATAGGGAGGTTTTAAAAAAATAAAAGGGATGTTGGGTAGGTTTAATTTGCACCATAAATTCAAAACAATCTAAAGAAAACTCCTAACAGGAAAGCTGATTCCAAAGTATTTTGTTTGTTTCTTTAAGTTGCATTCACTTGGCTGTAAATTCATGATGTCGGTTTTTGTTTGTTTTAAACAGCTGAGTGATACTTCATTGTATAAATGGACCACACTTCTTGTTTATCCATTCTACAGTTGAGGTACCTCTTGGTTGTTTCCAGTTTCTGGCTAGGATGAATAAATATGCTATGAACCTAGTTGAGCAAATGTCCCTGAGGTAGGGAGGAGCACCTTTTGGATAGATTCCCAAGAGCAGTATAGCTGAGTTTTGGGTAGATGGATTCTCAGTGTTCTGAGGAACCACAATTCTGAGGAAATACTGATTTCTATAGTGATGGTATTAGTTTGTACCCCACAAGGAGCTGGGGGTTTGTTTCCCTTTCTCCACATTCTTGCCAGCATGAGCTGTCACTTGTATTATTGATCTCAACCCTTCTGACATGTACAAGATAGATGCTCAAAGTAATTTTGATTTGCATTCCCCTCATGGCTAAGATGGCGATGATTTCATTAGGTATTTCTCAGCTTTTTGAGACTCCTCTGTTGAGAATTCTCTGTTTACATCTATACCACATTATAATTGGAACTTTTTGCTTTGGATAGTCTAGTTTCTTGAGGTTGTTATATATTTTGTATATTAGGCCACTATAATATGTGAATTTGGGTAAAAAATGCTTCCCATTCCTTAGACAGCCTTTATGTCCAATTGACCAGGTTTTTGCCATTTTTAATCTATTTTGTTTTATTGGCAAAGAGGAGAAACAGAATACACAGGATGAGTATTGACCTGTAATTTCTTAATTTTTTTTTATTATAGTCTTGTACTTCATTTTAAAAAGATTTATACGTCTATCTGTCTTTTGCTTTCTCTTTATTTGTGGTGCTATCTACATTGTGTGATGTTATTCACTATAATCTAATTATATTGTTTCTCTGGAAAATAGTAGACCTTTACCTATTTTTGTCTTCTGAAAATTTACTATGAGTTTCTTGAGTTTTTGATAGTTGGGAAACAGTTTTAGTTTCCTCTTCTTGATCCTGAAGGCTTTCCTCTCCTCATTTTTGGCAATTCTGTTTTCCAGTTGATGCAATCAGCAATTTTTGGGGTTTTGCTACTTAAGTGATTGATATGGTTAATACATTAGGTTTGGCTTTTTAAACCTTTCTGATATATTATTGTCTGTGTGTCCTAGTTAGCTTAAGTTGTCAACACTTTGGCGCCTGCAGTTATCTCTCATTAAAATGTCCTCATTAAAATGTCTGTGAGAGATTGTGTTGTGTGAAGATTGATGTGGGAAGGAAGGCTCTTCCATTGAGGGTGGCAGGATCCCTAAACTAGTGGGCCTGGGCTACATAAGAGAGCTAACTGAGCATGAGACAGTGACCAAGCAAGAGGGCAAGGTAGGAAACAATGTTCATCCATGGTTTTTGCCTTATTTTCTTGAAGCTTGAGGTTCTATCCTAAGCTCCTAAAATGATGGAGTATGATCTGACAGAACCAAACAAGTGAACCTGTTCATTACCTGAGATGCTTTTGGTTAGAGGATTCAATCAAAGTAGCAGAGTAGTGAGTCAGAACCAAGAAAAGAAAAAGAAAAGGCACATAAAGATATTTTGTTGCTGGACAGAAACTGGACATGTTCTCCTTTGGAGGAATGTGGGAGTTATCAGCACTTGAGATGGCAAACAGCATAGAAAGCTGGACTTAGAGCTTAATTGTAGCATCTAGAAGATTGGAGTATTGCAAGTAATGCAGTTGAAGTCATAGGATTTTAGTTGAAAATGGACTGCACGAAAAATTTAACTAGAGGTGATTTGTGTGATAATTTGACCCCAAATCTTTCTTATTCTTCCCATGCTCTTACAAATTGAGTAAGGCAGAATTAAAAGATATTGAATCTGTTGGATGATTATTTCCAGTAACTCACTCAGGACTACAATGAGGAAAACAACAACAACAACAACAAGAAGTTGGGCAGAAATAAATGCAGTCTGTGGCTTGTAGAGAAAAGCAACATTGGATAGTTTCAAATAGCAGCCAAATGCTGAGACACGCCTAAGGAAAACACACCCTCCTGCTAAGCCTTCAATGAATGGAAAGGGGGGTGAGGTGGGGGGTGGGTAGGTAGGCTAAGTGATTTCTAGTCCGGAATTCCTGGAGGAGCTTCATAGAAAACCTGCTACAGCTGTGGTCCAAGCATGGCAGAGTCCATCCAGACGTAGAAATCAAACTTAAAAGGAGCACCCAATTCTGTAAATAAGAAAGATGTAAAATGTAAGGTCATGAATTCTTCCCTTGTGGTTTCTGTTCAGCACTGTTCCAGCCATCTATGTTTGCCAGAGTAAGAGCCCCAGTGAGGGAGGAAACTGTGAGAGTACTTTGAATGAACCTGTGAGGATGAAGCCTGAGTTGCATTTTGAGACCACAAGATGTTGAGATACCTAAGCTATGAGACACCCGCCATGGAGAGCTGCATATAAAGAGTGCAAGTAACTAAACAGAGATGTATGAGAAGTTTCATGGATAGGTCGGTCTATGCCTTTTGAAACTGAGGCCCCTTGTGTCTGAGATAGAGTTACATGATGTGGTGTTTGTCCTGCTGCGTTTCCTGCCTTGGTCCACACTTCCCTCACTATGTACACATTCCTCTCTATTGGAAACGGAAGGGGCATTCTGTGCTTTTGTATGTAATATAATAACTTGACTTTTGATTTTACAAGATGTAACAATCAAGAATGTCAGAAGAGTGCATGGAGAGATGCCTCAACAGTTCAGAGAACTGGCTGCTTACTCTTTCAGAGGTCCCGAGTTCAATTCTCAGCAACCACATGGTGGCTCACAACCATCTGTAATGGGATCTGATGCCCTCTTCTGGCGTTTCTGAAGACAGCTACAGTGTACTTATATGAATGAAATAAATAAAGCTTGGAAAAAAAAAACAGTGTCCTAAGAGACTTTGCTATATTTGAAGAATGCATGGGCTGCTGCAGACTGTTAGGGTCATTGAAGTTAAACTGTGTACATTTTCAACATGGATGACCATGATCAGAATGTAGTTGTTTGAGTGAAAAAGCTCACAGATAGGGTGATGTCTTTGAACACTTGTTTCCTTTTGTGGATTTCTTTGGGAGAGCTTAGAATGTTAGGGTCCAAGAATCACTTAAGGAAGAACCCCCCAACTCAAATAGTATACAAAATCGCTTTATTCTGCAGAATTCTATCATGCAGGGGTTTACCATTCACTAGGATGGAGACAGGTACTTAAGCTTTGCAAGCTCAATTTAAAGACAGTTTGGGGAATTCCAATAAGAAGTAGGTGAACTTTATTCTGATTGGTTGGCTCAGTTTCCAGGTGAATGGATGTCTTTGGGATTGGTTAAGATCCTGGGATATTTTGGGGAATTTCCATAACCAATGCTGACTAAGTATTCTTGGTTTAGGCTTGGCTCAGGCCTGATGGCAGGTGCAGCTCCTGGAAGCTCCTGATTGTCTGTGAGGGTGGTTTTCCTAGAAATGATTTGTTTGGACTTTTCCAACTCTAGGAAACAGCAACTTAGACCTAGTCTCCCAAACTGTCAGTTTGCAGCCTGTCATGTAGTCAGCCTGCTCTGGCCAATTCAGTCTTCTCAATCTTTTGAAGGAGGAAACTCTCTAGATTGCTTATTGGGGATGAAATTTGAGTGTCTATAGACTCAACCCATTTCCTTTGTGTGTGTGTGTGTTCGTGTGTGTCTACTGTGTTGTGATTGGACCTGATTAGTCAGCTTCCTTCTTATGTTGTCTTGCCTTCACCATTATAGACTATCCGTAAATCACATAAGATGAAGTTGAAGGAATTGTTATTCAGTGCTAAGCTATTTTGCATGCCTATTTTATATTTTATAACTTTAATTTTGTTGTCTTGTCTTTCAGGACAATGTTTCTTTGTGTAGCCCTAGCTGTCCTGAAAGTATGTGTGTAGAACATGCACCCTCAAACTTAAAAGTCCACCTGACTCTGGCTCCAGAGTGCTGGGGTTAGGTGTGGGCCAACATGCCTTGCATTTTCTTTGTTTTTTGTTTGTTTGTTTTTATATTATTGGCTGATGGGCTAGAATGTAGGTTTTTGTACGTGTCAAGCATATGCTGTTTTGTTGATAGTCATCCACGTTGTGAATTTTGAAATTTGGCAGAGAGAATATTATGTTTCTCAGTATAGCCTGTATTCATGACATTAATACTACCTGAGCTTTACTTCCTTAGCTTTCTGAGTCACTGGTTTGCAGGTACATAACATTCTTCCTACCTGTTGTGTTTGTTTTCATTTTTTAAATGAATATGAGTATTTGAGTGTATGCATGAATATGCACATCATGTATGCCTGGTTCCCATAGTAGTGAGAAGATGGGTTCAGAATTCCTGAACTTGAAGTAATTGATAGTTGTGAAGCCCCTTATAAGTACTGGCAATTGAGCCCAATTATTTGGAAGACCAGCAAGAGTGCTTCACTGGTGAGCCAGTTCCTGTCCAATGTAGAATCAACATTTTCATCTGCCCATTTGTATCTGTTCAAAGATGCATCCCCTTTAAGTAAGATCTCACTATTGTTACAGATTAAACTGGGACACTTCAGGATTCTAAAAGATGAATAGAGAATTGGAATGAATGTGCCATTCTTTGTAGAAACTCCAGTAAAAAACCTCTGAGTCCTTTCTCTCTTGCTTGTTTGCTTGTTTGCTTATTACAGGGGAGACAGGGCCTTAATATATATCTCTGGCTGTCCTGGGTAGACCAGAGATGTACCTGCCTCTAACTCCTGAGTGCTGCCATTAAAGACATTAACTACTATGCTCAGTTTGACCATCATTTTTTGTAGTTAGTAATTGTTTATAAAATTTCTTGATTTTTACTACTCGCCCCCTCTGTTAATTAGCATTTCTCTTGCAAGGCTACCATTCAAAGAGCAAAGAAATGACAGAAATGAACCTTATTATTCAGTTTCCTTCTAAGATGATTTGATAATTACATTAGAACTTCTTGGTTATAAAATAAGTGGGGGAAGCACCTGAATCATACAATTATATTGTCAATGAAGCATACATTTACAGTGATGTTGGTATCATGGTTTCATTTTTACACATGTATGGAATATTTTAGGATGAACTGACCCATGATGATGTGCATGTGAACTTCACTCAAGAAGAATGGGCTTTGCTGAATCCTTCACAGAAGAGTCTCTACAAAGATGTGATGTTGGAGACCTACAGGAACCTCAATGCTGTAGGTAAGACTGTGAATTTTCCTTTACTTCTTAAAATCAG
Source organism: Mus musculus (assembly GCF_000001635.26). Taxonomy (NCBI): domain Eukaryota; kingdom Metazoa; phylum Chordata; class Mammalia; order Rodentia; family Muridae; genus Mus; species Mus musculus. The sequence goes on along the minus strand of NC_000077.6, from coordinate 121,945,466 downwards.
GAAACAACTATTTCTTTGTTATTGATGCTTTTCTGAAATTTCAATTGAGAATGGGGAAGAATAAGGTAAATAAATCAGGTTTATAAAGATAGTAACTTAAATTTGCCTAATATATGATAAATTTTCTGGTACTATATTTTAGGCTACAATTGGGAAGACTGTAATATTGAAGATCATTATAAAAGTTCCAGGAGACATGGAAGGTAATTTTCATGTGCAAGTTGTTATGAATATGCCTCTGAAGAAATGTTAATGTGTCTTGGAACTTTTCAAGAAAAGTAACAGTGTAAAGAAAAATACACTTCTTTAAGTGTATTTATTATTAAATTCTCACAAATCCATGTACCTCAATGTCAGGTGTCTGATCTGTGTTTTCAAGGCCTTTGTCTGAAAGATAAGACAAGGAAACAATGCCTTAACTTATATTACCATTTGAATCACAGCCACATTCCAGCTACTGTGTAGAACTGCCCATCTGTTCTCATACCACTCACATATTGCCAAAGATATATATTAGGTGATAAGTGTATGTTTCTAATAAGCAAATTTTCCATAGTAAAGCTGATTATTCATATAGTAATATTGCTAAGTTTAAGTGAGAGGGGCAGTTTATGAGAGTCAAGAACATTGTTGATGAGAAACCCTAGTTCCTATATGAACAAACAATCAAACTCTGTGAAAGCTATGTAGAAATCTTTCATTTGCTATTCTTTTTTTAATAGGTATATCCTGTATCACAATGAATACAATCCATGTTAGCATAGCAATATTGAATGAAACAGAACCTTCCCTCTCTCCCAGAACAATTAAGCTCTGTAGTAGTCCACATTTGAGCAAACTTTCTCAGTGTGATACAAGTTTATAATCAGTTGGTTTTCCAACTACAGTGGGAATATATTTATAAACTCACACTGCAGGTAATCCCTATGAGTACTAGGATTGTGGAACTTCTTTTATGTCTGTCCTGGTCTATTTTGCTAATGAAGTGTGAAAATGTAGTGTATTTAACAGTATAGGAAATTAATGAACGTACACAGTGTGGTAAAGCTCTGAGCTCTTCCATTTCCCTTCAATTTTGTGAAAAATCTCATAGATAAAAAGGATGCTATAAATGTGAGCCATGTAATAACACTCATAATTCATTACAGGTATGCCAAACAACCCATAATGAAGGGGAAACCATGAATGTAAACAAAGTGATAAGAATCTTAAGATGTGATTCCTCTTTACAATTAGACCAACTTGTAAAATTGATTCTTCCAGATAAAATTATTCCTCTGGTTTAGTGAATGTACAAAGCTTTTACATGTACCAATTATCTTTGCAGGCATGAAAGAAGTGGTAATGGAGAGAAAACCCCTGAAAATACTCAATGTGGTAAAGCCTTTGCATGCCACAGTTATCCTCTAAGGCATGAAAGAATTCATAATGGAGAGAACCTCTATGAAGGCATTCAGTATGGTGAAGCCTTTGTACATCACAGCAGTCTCCAAATGCATAAAATAATACATAATGGAGAGAAGCAATACAAATACAATCAATGTGATAAAGCCTATTCACAAAAAAGTATTCTCCAAATACATAAAAGAACATATACTAGAGAGAAATCTTACAAATGTAATCCATGTGGTAAAGCCTTTGCATATCATAGTACTCTGCAAGTACATAAAAAAACACATACTGGAGAGAAACTCCATGAATGTAAGCAATGTAGTAAATCTTTTGCCTCTCAACTTCACCTTCAAAGCCATCAAAGAAATCATACTGGAGAGACACCTTTGAAATGTAATCAATGTAATAAAGCCTTTTCTCGACAACGTTATCTCAAAAGGCATTTAAGAATACATACTGGAGAGAAACCTTACAAATGTGATCAATGTGGTAAAGCCTTTGCATATTATACAAGTCTGCAAGTACATAAAATAACACATGCTGGAGAGAAACCTTACAAATGTGATCAATGTGGCAAAGTCTTTGCAGATCAAAGTTATCTTAAAGTACATAAAAAAATTCATACTGGAGAGAAGCCTTATAAATGTGATCAATGTGGTAAAGACTTTGGAGGACACAGTCGTCTTAAAATGCATAAAATAGTACATACTGGAGAGAAACCTTACAAATGTAATCAATGTGGTAAAGCCTTTGTATATCATAGTACTCTCCAAGTACATAAAAGAATACATACTGGAGAGAAACTCCATGAATGTAAGCAGTGTGGTAAATCCTTTGCCTGTCAAGGTCACCTTCAAAACCATCAAAGAACTCATACTGGAGAGAAACCTTTCAAATGTAATCAATGTGATAAAGCCTTTGCTCAAAAACGTGATCTTAAAAGACATTTAATAACACATACTGGAGAGAAACCTTACAAATGTGATCAGTGTGGTAAAGCCTTTGCATATCATAGAACTCTTCAAGTACATAAAAGAATACATACTGGAGAGAAACTCCATGAATGTGATCAATGTGGCAAAGCCTTTGCAGATCAAAGTTATCTTAAAGCACATAAAAGAATTCATACTGGAGAGAAGCCCTATAAATGTAATCAATGTGGTAAAGCCTTTGCTCAACAACGTAATCTCAAAAGGCATTTCATAACACATACTGGAGAGAAACCTTACAAATGTGATCAATGTAGTAAAGCCTTTGGAGATTTTCGTACTCTGCAAGTACATAAAAGAGCACATACTGGAGAGAAACTCTATAATAAATGTGATCAATGTGGCAAAGCCTTTGCAGATCAAAGGTATTTTAAAGTACATAAAAGAATTCATACTGGAGAGAAACTCTATAAATGTGATCAATGTGGCAAAGCCTTTGCAGATCAAAGGTATTTTAAAGTACATAAAAGAATTCATACTGGAGAGAAACCTTACAAATGTAATCAATGTGGTAAAGCCTTTGCTCAGAACTGTGACCTCTTAACACATCAAAGAATTCATACTGGAGAGAAACCTTACAAATGTAACCAATGTGGCAAAGCCTTTGTACGTCATTATACTCTTCAAACACATGAAAGAATACATACTAGAGTGAAACATTATGAATGTAATCAATGCATACCCTCTTAATCTTTGAGGTTTTTTTTAAAAGTTATTTTCTTTATTTACATTTCAGGGTTAGAGTTAGGGTTAGGGGTTTATGCTGGTGAGGATGTGGAGAAAGAGGAACACTCCTCCATTGCTGGTAGGATTGCAAGCTTGTACAACCACTCTGGAAATCAGTTTGGCAGTTCCTCAGAAAATTGGACATAGTACTACTGGAAGATCCAACAATACCACTCTTGGGCATATACCCAAAATATGTTCCAACTGGTAATAAGGACACATACTCCAGTATGTTCATAGCAGCCTTTTTAATAATAGACAGAAGCTGGAAAGAACCCAGATGTCCCTCAACAGAGGAATGGATACAGAAAATGTGATACATTTACACAATGGAGTATCGCTCAGCTATTAAAAACAATGAATTTATGAAATTCTTAGGCAAATGGATGTATCTGGAGGGCATCATCCTGAGTGAGGTAACCCAATCACAAAAGAACTCACATGATATGCACTCGCCGATAAGTGGATATTAGCCCAGAAACTTAGAATACCCAAGATACAAGATACAATTTGCAAAACACATATAACTCAAGAAGAAGGAAGACCAAAGTGTGGATACTTCATCCCTCCAAGAATGGGGAACAAGATACCCATGTGAGGAGTTACAGAGACAGAGCTGAGACGAAAAGATCGACTATCCAGAGACTGCCCCACCCGGGATCCATCCCATAATCAGCCACCAAACCCAGACACTATTGCATAAGCCAGCAAGATTTTGCTGAAAGGTCCCTGATATAACTGTCTCTTGTGAGGCTATGCCAGTGCCTGGCAAATACAGAAGTGGATGCTCATAGTCATCTATAAGATGGAACACAGGGCCCCCACTGGAGGAGCTAGAGAAAGTACCCAAGGAGCTGAAGGAGTCTGCAACCCAATAGGTGGAACAATATGAACTAACCAGTACCCCCAGAGCTCGTGACTCTAGCTGCATATATAGCAGAAGATGGCCTAGTCAGCCATCATTGGGAACAGAGGCAGGCCCCTTGGTCTTGCAAACTTTATATGCCCCAGTACAGGGGAACGCCAGGGCCAAGAAGTGGGAGTGGGTGGGTAGGGGAGCAGGCTGGGGGGAGGGTATAGGGGACTTTTGGGATAGTATTTGAAATGTAAATGAAGAAAATATCTAATAAAATTTTTGAAAAAAAAAAAAAAAGAATTGTGACCTGATTCTTATTGTAGGTCTATAGAAATGCTTAAGTCCTGAACAGGATAAGAGCTATAACCATTAAAGATAAATGAAAATAGCGAATTCTCTATTAGTTACCAACACTGACTTCATTATCTACAGATCCCTACTCCTACATGAATAGTTGCTTGCACTCTTGGATATGAAAATATTACATCAGGAGAGAGTAAGAGCTGGCTGTTTTGACTGTTCCCCTTGCAGTGAGAATGAGATTTCAAATGACAAGGTGAATGCTCTCTTGGGGAGAAATTCTTAAGATTGATCATCTTCTCCCTCTTTGTTCACTAAAACACTGTAGGGTCATTCAAAGCAGTGATGATGTAAATACACTTGGTTCTTAATTTAATCAATTAAACTGTTTAATGAGTAATTTTTCTCCAAAATAACAGATTTTTACTTAAACCACATATATGGATAACTTTACAATGCCTGCAAAGAATGCATTTTACAAAAAATTTTTGGGTAAAAGAATCAGAGTCAAAACTGCTTTCTCTCTTAGATATTTTTCCATATCCTATTACTTATGCATATGTGTAAGCATGCTCTTCCGTGATCCTAAATACAAGTCCCACTGAAAACATGAATATTCTATATCTTCCTAGAGTGAAACTTGATCCTTAAAGCATTCAGATGATAAGAATTATCATCTAAATTATTTCCAAAGAAATATGTATGTTTAGGGACATTAAAGTCAGCCATTTCCTAAGGACCTCAGAAACATGAATGCTGCATGTACATCTATGATCACATGTGTCTAGGGGATTTGTGAGGAATCAGGCCAATAGCTAGTATCTTGTGGCCAACTAGCATGTCACATGTAATGAGAACAATCCATCATGATGGCTAAAATATGGTAAAGTGTAAGAATGACACTGGAGACTGTCTTTTGACTATTGCATAAAGGTCTTTGCACTGACAAAGATACTAACACTATTTCCCAAACTTAATCCTATATGTGCTTACACTATACAAACCTCATTGATCTATGTCAAAAAGCAAAAAATTTTTTAATATTTTCAAACACATTAGAATTGTTCAGCACATGATTAATGAGTAGATTGAACTATCTGTTGTCCTCTTGATCATGGTGGGTAATGGTTTAGGTGTGTACTTGGGTTCAGTTTGTGAATATTTTTTTGAATATTTTTGCATCAATGTTCACAAGAGAAATTTGATCTGAAATTCTCTTTCTTATCAGGGTGACTGTGTCCTCATGGAATGAATTTGGCAATGTTCCTTCTGTATTATTTGTTTATCTTGATTCCCATTTTTCTGTTCATTTAGCTGTTGTTTGTTTTTTGATTCATGTTTGCTTCTTTGAGAGATAGAACCTAAAGCTGGGTGATTAGAGAGGTGGGAATGATTTGGGAAATTTAGAAGATTAAATGTCAAGATCTAATGTGATCTGCCATAAAAATATTATAGATTGAGCTGGTGAGATGGCTCAGTGGGTAAGAGCACCTGATTGCTCTTCCGAAGGTCCGGAGTTCAAATCCCAGCAACCACATGGTAGCTCACAACCATCCGTAACGAGATCTGACTCCCTCTTCTGGAGTGTCTGAAGACAGCTACAGTGTACTTACATATAAATAAATAAATCTTAAAAAAAAATTATAGATTTAAGGAGAGAACAATTGTTAATAAATTCTTAGGGCAAGAGTTAATGGTATTGGTTTGGGAATTAGATTTCAGTCCCTGAAATCAGTCATATCTAGGTCCCCGAAAATCAATCATGAATCTACAGCTGATTTACTTTATCAGTGGTGTTCAAAATATTTAGCTCTGTCTAGAATATTTGTTTCATGTGATTAGTATTAAAACCTTCCTACAAACATCATGAGAGATGCTGGAGAAAATTACAGGAAGCTGTGTTTCATAAATGATTTTCATATCGATAATATGATTGTTGCCTTCAAGTGATGGATGTTAACCTCCCTGCAGTGTTGATCATCTAGATCGAGACCATTTTTATGTGTGTGTTTCTGTGGAATGAACTCGACGGGTTTCCTTTCTCTTCCAATTGAAAGTATGTTCTCACCAAAGGTACTAAATCCCTGCCTGACTATCAGTATCTTAGTCATATTCATAGGCACATTTAATTTAATTCATGGGTAAGAACTGTTAGACTGATTGATTAGAAAAATAACTTGAAATTCACTGTTGTGCAGTTGGAGTGGATCCAGAAACTATTCAAGAAAGAGGGTGAATAATAGTTAAGTGAGAAATGTTTTCAAGAGAGACAGAGAGAGAAAGAGCGAGAGAGAGATTATGAGAATGATTTATGGTTCTCTTTGAGTTCTTGGAAAAGAAAAACAAAAAGAAAAAACAAGAATATACAACAACAAGTAAAATTAGATAGAAATACTTAAGCAAATTCAGGTATGAATTAATGAAATGGAAATAAAATAAAACAAATAATTATTCCTTTGAAATGATCAATAAGTTTAAAGCATCTCCTCCCAAACAGAGTAGATCCAATTCAGTAAAATTATACTTGCAAAGAACAACATTAAAATAGACACGAGATTGAAAGTCTTATGGTTTATAATTTTAATAATCTGAAGTACACTAAATTGGAAATGTGTAAGAAATAAGAGTGTGTGTGTGTGTGTGTTTGGTGTGTGTATCTTAACTCATATTAACACTAAGAATAATTTACATAGCCATATAACAGAGAATGACATGGAAATTATTTTAAAATCCCACTCTAAAACAAAACAAAAACCAAAACAAATAAATAATCAAACATAAAAGCACTGAGCCAGAACTTCTCAGCATAGAGTTCTAGCAGATCTTCAAAGTAGAATTAACACTACTACCGAGAAAATGAAAGACAATTTCCCATTTTTAAAAATTCAATCATGTGTGCTTGCTAGATTTGTTTGCTTGTTTCATTCCAACATTTGATAAGAGTTGCCTGAAAGAATTTAATTGTTAAAATATCTGCATAATATTCAGCTGTAAGGCATTTTCTTCCTTTTTTCTAATCTCAATGCCTATCCTTATATCCATAAATAAGTATAGTCCTGTTTACTCACAATATGGATTATGTGTAATAGACTTGTAGCATTGCAGACAATCTCAACTTGTTAACATGTAAGGACAACTAACTGAGGGTGTCCAAGCCCATGTGATATATACACAACATGACCCCTGCACCGACAGCTCAGGGAACATGTAAAGGGACTAGAAGATGGTGAAATCTGGAGGACTAAGCTGCCTGCTGAGAGAAAATGTCTTCTATGTAATAGTGGAGCTGCACCTGTGATAACTTAATAGGTGGGTCACCTAAGTAAGACCTACAAAATGACATTACCAGTTGGCATGCCATTAGGGAAGGGGACATTTTCACATATTCACACAGCTAAGTGGAGAACTACAAACATTCATGTGATGCTGAGAGATGGAGATTCACTCTTCTATGCTATCTGACACCCTCATCAATCACTGGCATCGGGAATATCTGTTTTCCATGTACATCTATGAGCCTAACCATTTATATGAATAAACATTAATAAATCTATCAATCAACCAATTATAAAAAAACATGACTTGTACAAATATTTGAGCTACTCTTTTCTCCATTGTAATCCTGGCAGTACTACAGACTTTAAGTTACCGTAAAAGAAGAATTTAGGAGAAATATAATTAGATTTTTTGATGCTATGTAGTTGGATTATTAGACCATGGCACAAAAATGAGGATAAATCCTGCCTTTGTGTTCCTAGATTTATTTCCCAGTATTTATAACCATATACTTCTTTTAAGTGAAATATTTTTAAAGATTCTCTACTCAAGACTGGAGAGGTGGTTTGTTTGGGTTTTTTTTTCATTCATTCATTCATTCATTCATTCATTTACTTTACATTCAATACACTGCAACTTCTTTGAGTTCTCTTATATATTCCATTCCCCACTTCACCCCTTATTCTATGAGAGAGCAGAGTACCCTCTGGGTATCTTATCACTCTGGCACATCAAAACTCTGTAAGGCTACACATATACTCTCCCACTGAGGACAAACAAGGCAGCCCAGTCAGGAGATAGTACAAGCGTTGCTGCATCAGGATAGGTATAGCTACCAACACCCAAATACAGCTGTGTCACAGCTACATCTTTGCCCCATACAACATCACTGAGGATGCAATGAAAAGAATACCAGGTCATCTACTGTAAAACTGTTCCCCTAGAAAATTATAGCATAAACAAAAAAATCCATGCAATTTCAATGTACTTATGAAGATGAAAGGGCACAAATTTTATGGGGCTTCATGTTCATCCCTCATAACAAGCAAAAGACGACTAACAAGGACAGTGGAAGAGGAGAATTAACTTCTCCTACAGATGCAGAGTATCATTAATTGGTTGTAGAATGTAGCATGTTCAAACCTGACACCAAACACACCCCAACAAGTTCTCATTTTAGAGCAGTAGTTCTCCATCTGTCTAATGCTGTCAATATTTTATTCCTATGTTGTGATGATTCCCACTAATACATTCTCTGTTCCTACTTCAGAACTGTAATTTTAACAATGAAGAACCTACCCGATTGGGATCCATCTTAGTCACAACCACCAATTCTTGACACTATTAATGAAGTCATGTTGTCCTTGCAGACAGGAGCCTATTTTGGCTGTCTTCTGAGAGGCTCTACCAGCAGCTGACTAAGACAGATGAAGATACTTATCAGCAACCAGTGGACTAAGGTCACAGATAACTTTGAAAGAGTTAGGGGAAGGGTTGGAGGAGAAGAAGTGGATGGCAAACCCATAGGATTAACAACAGTATCAACTAATCCAGACATCTCAGAGCTACCAAAGACTTTTCCACCAACAAAAGAGCATACATGGGCTGGTCTGTGTCCCCCAGCACATATGTAGCAGAGAACTGCCTTCTGTGGCCTCAGTAAGAGACGATGTGAAAATCCTGTAAAGCCTTGATGCCCCCAGGGAAAAGGAATGCTGGGGAGGGTGAGATGGGAGGTATTGGTGAGGGTGGGGGCGTAAATATGGGAATACCCTTTCAGAGGCAAAGGGGATGGGGGATGGAATGAAGAAGTCTGGGACTGAGGAGGAGAAAGGGGGCCTATGAATATTTGGAATGTAAATAAATCAAATAATTTAATTTAAAAAATCACCTAGAGTCATAGCCCACAGGTTGACAGTGGTTCTTTAAAGCCTCTAGCAAAAATCCTGATTCTGACTTGAAATTGTAGATGAGAATTAAGAATGCATAGATATGATATCAAGAAGAAAGATAGAAACAAAAAAGAGTGGAAGATAGAATTTTGGAAGGGGAGCTTTAGCTTTTTTATTTTCTAATACCAGTGCCCTTGACTAAGAGAACAAGTGATGATGTTGGTTCCAGAAGATTATAGAAGCCACCAAGCTTACTAGCCAAAATGCTCATCATAGGAAAATGAATCTTTCAAAGCTGAGAGAGACTTTGGTTTTACATGTAAGATGGATGCTCTACTAAATCTGAATTACTAGAAATTTCATTTGCACTCTTGAAAAACAACTTTCCTCTGTATCCTTATGAAAGACTTCTCCATTATCCTTCATCTAGATACAAGTGTTTGCACTCTAAGACAGGTTATCATAGACCAAGAAGTCATATATAGGAAAATCGGTGACTATTATGTAATACAGAAATATCAACTGCAAAACACTAAACTTGATTATCTCATTCAAACAAAAATGGGACATATCATCCCCCACACCCATGAATTGTCTACATATGTTCTGTTTTCTGTCAGTACAAATCCACAGAAACAGGTTCATGAGTGTACAGTCTTCAGTAAACTCTCAGATTGACCCATCCAGCAGGTCCAGTTATTTGAGGGTCTCGAGGGGACCTTCTCCTAAGAACCAAATGGGGGGAGGGAGAGACGAGAACCAAGTGCAATGAATGACACACGGAAACAGTCTGATTAGTATCAAGATCTCACTGTATTGAGCAAGGCTCAAGGCTTAAATGCACAAGCAAAAGGGGAAGTACTTCTCAGCAGGAGGAATGGGGCAGCGGAAATTTTTCTTTTGGCAACTACACGGGGAAGCAGGAACTTGGTGGTATCAGGGTACATCTTGTGGTCAGGACATCCAGCGCTGACTTAGGGCTGGAACAATCTGTGGTTGTTCTCAGATCGGTGAGTCAGTGGCCCGCTTTTGACCCCCTTTTCTTCTCGTGGGGGAGAGGCCCAATTCAGAGATCAGGACAATTGTGTTGTCTTAATAGCTCCCAACATCAGATGATTAGTGTTGATTCTAGAATGCAACCAAGAATAAATGGGTAGAAAGAATGTACAAGAAAAGTTTATGCACTTAAACATGGTGTTCTCTCACAATCACTATTTGTTTCTAAGATACTAAGAAGCTATTTTTAAACAATATTTCTTTACAGCCACTACTGCAACATAAAGTGATGAAAAACAATGTAGGAAAACAAAGCTTATACAGAATAGATGGGTCAGCACGTTATTAAATTGAAAAAAAAGAGCGAGGATGTGAGAGGAAGATAATGATTTGGAATTCTAATATTAAGGTGGCTTTTTCATTACTAATGAATTTTTGGAAGGTAGAGTGACCTTTTTCTTGTATTGGAAATAAAGCACACAGCATGGCATTGGCCCTGGAACTTCTTGAGCCTTTAAAACTCAAACTTTACCATGTAAATTAACTGTGGATCTGTGAAGAAGTATATAATTTTGGACAGAGCCGAATTAAGTAATTTTGGGATTTGATATGTTTATTGATTATCAAGACAATGGAAGCACAGGCCTTGTTTAGATATTCTTAACTGTCACTTCTGTGACATAGTCCACACTCTACATGGTCTGTGGAACTCGGTGACCATCAACATGAAACTGCCTCTCCCTGACTTGGACTTTGTAATACAATGTCATGAGTATCCACAGGATCTCAGAATGTACAATTACTGGATGTCTCACTGTGAATCATCTGACACAATCCACTGACACCATTTCTCATTATGTTCACATAATCAGCTTGTTGAAATGTTCCAAGGACCAAATTTGTAAAAAAAAAAAGGGGGGCCTCCTTCCAGACGTTCACAAGCAAGAGTGATATCATAGAGCCTGAGAATGAATTATCCTAAGTATTTACCTACCCGTGTTTATTACATGAGCTGTGGACACCAGTTGCAGAGTCCCAGGGAAGAGAGTGTTTAAGTTTCCTCAAGGTCTCAGAAACAATCTGAAAATAAAAAATCATGAACATGAAACAAACCTCTCCTTTGCCCAGAGAAATAAAAGCTGGTAGAAATTTGAGTTGCTGATGTGCATGGCACTTCACAATCCACACTGCCCAGGTTTAAGGCAGGATGAATACGTTCAATTTGATGGTAGTCTTCCTCCTCAACATTCCACTTGCCATGGCCAATTTCCTTGATCCCATGTGATTTTGGAGAATAAATTTGCCTGAAGTCAATGACAGAGACTTGGAGGAACTTGTTCCTTCATCCTTGGAGCAATTCCGATGAATATGGAGAAGGGTCACTTCGACCAGATTCTGAGTGTCCTGTAAGTGCATTTGTATTTTCCATGCAAATGACAACTTGAATGTTTCTTGAGTGGTCTGGGGATAAAGATTAGGCAAATACTTGAATCTTCTTTCCTGTTACTAAATCTGAACACCAGAAACAACATTAACTCCTTTACAGATTCGATCCTATTTTCTCCTTTTAATTAATCCAGTGAAAGTTTTGATTTTTCTCCCAGATGGCTTCTGACTTAAGGCTGGAAGCTGGGGAATAAAAGACTATGAACATTAATCCATCACACAACACCCTCCTAGTAACAGTTGATATTGCACTCTAGACAGTGATGACTTATTGAAATGTGCCCTGTATATTTCATTGTGTTTTATCTCCAGTATATGTAAATAGAAGGTCATAAACTCTGCTGTCAGCCCTTGCATAAGCGTGTCGATCCTATAGCACATGATGGTTCCAGGAACTATTCAATACTAGTTGTCAAGCACTTTACATATGTACAAACTTACCCTCTCAAAATCGTTGCATGTGATCACTTCTTGCCTTATAAAGCTTCATAAGGTTTGGGAAGAAAGATCGTTATACCCAGAAATTCATACTTCATGAATGCCTGGATGCATATTTTTCATGTTTATGAGCTAGGAATGTTAAGGTCATTAGAAGGCAAGGCATCCAAATGTTTTGAAAGATAAAATCCAAAAGCACTGTGGCTTCATGCTTCACAGTGTTCATGTACATTCACTGGCTTTTATGTTTTATAATGTTCAGTTCTGCACTCTCTTTAGAGTAAAACATATTTGGAACATAGGCAATCAATTGATATGTTTACATTCTATGAATAGTGAGGCTATCAATAATAGTGGTGACTGCTTACATTTCTTGTCACTGGCGTGGATAACATTTGTGGTGTGGGATAGTTGGGAACATTTGAGAACAGTAACACAGGAGTTTTCTATTAGTTTTTTTCTCACTATTTAAAAAACAGGTCTTCTCTTTTCACGTCTAAGTTAGCTAATCTCTGACCATTTTATGATATTTCTATCTTGGGAGACTTTTCTCAGTAATTTTAGTAAATATAAGCGTACATGTTACCAAAGTGGTATCAATACACATTTTGTGGATTGCTGAGAATTGTTTGAAAACACAGCCCTTTATATTATGAGGCTACACAGACAGCTTAAGTAACTGATGTTTCCTAAAGTTTAGTTGGAGGTTGTAGTTTGAGCATTACACAAGGTCTATTCTCAAAATTCTTTTGTGTATTAGTAAAATTTTTAATTGAGATTTTTTTTGTGTGACAATAAAAATATTCTGTGAGGGCCTATTTTATAGAGCATATAATGAAAACACCATAGGGGTAAATTTTTGGTGAAAAACTGATTGTATTTACCTCAAATTTAATCATTAAATATATAGGTGTATGTTTAGTGTTTATTGATAAATTATATGAAACAACAAGGTTGAGACAGGAGATATTATTCTTTACATAAACATAAATACAGTATGGCATTATTCCATTTCTACTTATTTGTGGACCACTTTTATTACAAAAGAGGAACATATTCTATAGAAATTACACTAAAATCCCTCCTATGTCATAAACATAATATGGCACATACAAATATCACTGAATTTCCTTATTTTTCTACTTCTCAGTAGGATGCTAGTGTTATTTTAGTGAAACTGTAAAGGTTATCAAAGATGTTTCATGTAATCTCCCCCAAGCCTGAAGCAGGCTGAGCCAGACCTTGACCTTTTCTACCACTAAGGAGATTACCTAAGATGGAGCCTTCCTAGATCACTCTGTTGTTCAGCCACTGCCACTGTTCCTATTCAAGATACTGCGACCTGCTGAGAGGCCGCCTAGCTATTCCTGAGACTACATCCTATCCTGTACGTGGTCACCTGCAGCTGGGCTCCAAGAATGAATTGGCGGGAATGGGCCTCCCCCCTCCTTTATAAGTGCATTCGCTATTAAACATTTTGAGCCTTGATCAGGAACCTTGTCTTGGCTCCATTTCTCTCTCGTCTGCCTAGTTCCCCTCTCTTTTCAGCCCTGGTTTGCCTCCCAGGTGAAACCCCGTTTCTTGTGAGTTGCGGGCCTGTTTCCAACAGTTTCATAGAAATTAAGTTATAATGATGAAAAGTCATCAGAGTGAACATATCACATTCCTTTGTAAATAGAAAGTTGGTCAATGATACTTTGGTGGTGGGGCAAGCCATTTTTCTCTGCGTTAAGAACCTGGCAGAAGTGTACACCTGCACATTTGAAGGGAGGATAGTCTTTAACAAAGTATCTTATAAAACACTTGGATGTATGTGGGGCTGTGAAAAGCAGCCTATTTTGGTTGAATGAAGCTTTCTCTGGAGACCCAGTAGGAAACTCTACAAGGGACGGAACAGTGAGCTATGTTCCCAAAGACAGGTGCCTGACACCACAGAGCCCCCCAACTCCATAATTTTGTGACTATAAGTCACTCAGACAATGTCCCAAGCTTCTGGCATTCTGGCTAGACTCCACCCCCACAGTTACCTGACTATAGGTATGCTCCTTCCCACAGTTACCTGACAACAGCAAGGTAGCCCAGCCCACTATAAAAGGAGCTACTTGGCCCCTCCTTGCTCTCTTTAAGTTCTCACCTTTCTTATTCTCATCTCTAGCCCTCCTTCTCTCTCTCCCTTCCCTCCCCTCTCCACATGGCCATGGCCGGCCTCTCTCCCTCTTTCTACCTTCTCTCTTTCTCCCTGCCTTTCTACAATAATGCTCTATAACCATAGACTGTCTCTGCTTATGAAGGTCTGCCGTGCTTGAACCATGGGATAGGCTTTTCCCTAATGAGCCACATCTAACCTCCCTCCAAAAGGCCTTTCTGTGTTCCAGCCACAGACCAGACCAAGGATTCTCACCCATGTGGGAACCAACCAACACCCCCTCTCCCCCTGCCCTCTCCTCCCTTTGTCCCCAGGGCTGACTGAGCCACCCCCAGGGCTCCCATTTTGTTCTCAGCTCTTCTGTGGTGTCCAGCAACATCTGGAATGCCCGAGATTGAGAACCTGTTACCTAGGACTGCTCCTTGTCCATCTCCCAGTCAGCTGGGATTCAATGGCTTCCCACAGCCAGACACCTACCCAGGGCCAAGTGGAAAGCATGCAGCAGTCTTCTGCATCTGCCCGCCCAGAGCACTGGAACTCTGGTGGGACACGGGTTTTCTCCCACTCCCTTTATTCCCCCACACCCACTGCCCCTCAGATGTATTGCCCTATTATGACCTAAATGAAACTTGCTCAAACACATGCAAACATATGCATAGACATGTATCATTTACCAAATGCATGTTGGATATTTGAATTTATTTAAAAATAAATCTTTAGAATAGATTTTCTTTCAGGAATAAAATTGAAAGCAAAAATTATCAAGATGAGGATAGATATGAAATGACATTTTAAGAATACTGGCCACTAATTAGAAGTGATTGTAAGTACAGGAACCAAATATTGCTGCAGAAAGACTGATATATTTTCACTGCTTTCTCCTCTCCTCTCTTCTCCTCTCCTCTCCTCTCCTCTCCTCTCCTCTCCTCTCCTCTCCTCTCCTCTCCTCTCCTCTCCTCTCCTCTCCTCTCCTCTCCTCTCCTCTCCTCTCCTCTCCTCTTCTCTCCTCTCCTCTCCTCTCCTCTCGCCTGGCCTTGCCTCTTCTCTTCTCTTCTCTTCTCTTCTCTTCTCTTCTCTTCTCTTCTCTTCTCTTCTCTTCTCTTCTCTTCTCTTCTCTTCTCTTCTCTTCTCTTCTCTTCTCTCTCTTCTCTTCTCTTTTCTTTTTGAGACACGGTTTCTCTCTGTATCCCGGCTGTCCTCGAACTCAGAAATCCGCCTTCCTCTGTTTCCTGAGTGCTGGGATTAAAGGCGTGTGCTACCACGCCCGGCTTGTTTGTGATCTTAAGCCAATCTAAGACAAAGTATTAAAAGTAATGTATGGCCTTTCCCCTTGAGAGGTGATTCGTGAGAATAAAAATCCTGTAAACATGCTAACATCTAAAAAATAGTTAAACTTAAATTATGTAAATGTGGCAAAATTCCTCCAGGACACTTTTAGGAATCATTTTTTTCCCATTTATATGTATAATTAAGAGAGTCATGAGTTAAGGGTAATTTTCTCTGTTTTTGAAACAATGTATTTCATGTATGACTGTGTGGGAGAGATATATTCGTGGGTCCTTGTCTGCTGTGCTGCATAGAACAGCTCATCAACAGGACCCCAGGTTTGCACACACTCTGCACTTCCCTAGTCCCAGCCAACTGACTTTCTCAAGCTTAAGTGAAAAAAAGTAGTGCATAACAAACATAGCAAAATTTAAGATAAATGAGGAGACTTCACATATAATCACAGTACAGAAAAGGAATGATGAAGACCTCTATAGGATTTACAGTTGAGTGAAAGGAGCTAGTATGCTTTCTATGTAAATAACATCACAAGGCAAATATAATGACCTGAAAATTGCATCTTAGACATGTACCTAAGCTTCGTACACCAAAAGGGTTATGGTTCCCATGATTCAAAGACAGAAATCAATTGACTTTCAGTACAGTATATGATTTTAATGGAAAGTCTTACATCGTTAGCTGAGTGGTTCCTCTGGCTTTTCTGTCTGTGATATTCTTATTTGAATATTTCACTATTCTGTATAAGCTTGCATTTTTAAGTATAAATTGTGTTTACAATTTTTAAATTTTTAATATCATTTATTTATTTTATTTATATGAGTACACTGAAGCTGTCTTCAGACACACACCAGAATAGGGTATCAGGTCCCATTACAGATGGTTTTGAAACACAATGTGGTTGCTCGAATTGAACTCAGGACTTCTGGAAGAGCCGTCAGTGCTCTTAACTGCTGAACTATCTCTCCAGTCCTGTATTTACAAATTTTTATCTTCTTGAATTCATGGGCTTTTTCACAAGTCCATGTACTCCTTACCTATCTATGAGGTTGTGTCTTTTTAGGCCTCTGGGTACCTAAATTCATATTACAAACTGAAAATATCCTTCATGATTTGCTGAATCTTGCTGACCATTGTCCTGTCTGCTGCTATTTCCAAGCTAGTAAATAGCAGGTGGTGAGCTGCATTGAGCCACTGACAGGGAAGGACTCCAACCCTCTTTCAAAGCACTGACCTGCTCTAAGTTCTGTCTTTAATGTGTGTCTCTTTCTGGAGAACACATATTCATTTAATGACATTAGTATTTATACAATAGCATTTTACTTGTTTTATTGTACTATGGAAAACCAGTAAAGGTCACTTTCTCATGTGGAAATTAGATCATGTTATAATGTAACTCGGTGCAGATAGCCTACATACATGCAGGACGCTGTTGTGGTGTATAATCTGAAGTACAATTTAGACATTGTTGTTCCTGTCAATTGGTAACCCTTAAAAAAGATAGTCTTGTTTGTTTCTCTTCACTTTTTAACATTAAAAGTGATTTGTTCCTACCCTGAGCTTTTTCTTAGGCTGTTTTCTTTCCATTTCTGTCTCCATGGTCATCTAACTTACAGTTGTCTATGTGGTTGTGTTCAATGGCCTTTTCCCTCAATCATTGTCCCAAAGCTTACTGTTGTTCATTTCTTCTTTTAGAAGAAGCAGAATCATTTTTATAATTTATGATTTATTAATGTCATTATGCATTATACCATATAACTATAAACTGCCCAATGCATAATGTGAAGTATAATTAAGCATTTTTTTCTGTTTGATGGTGTTTAATGATTTAGGTTCTCAATAACTTAGGCTTGCCTACTAGCTATTTACTGACAAACAGAAAAAAAGAGCTTAAATGTACTGTTAGGGCTCAAAATTTTAGGTAGGATAAGGTAATTTCTTTTACATGAGGCATCCTTTATAATAGTAAAAGTCACATAATTCTCTTTGTTGTAAAATTTAAAAAATATATGATGGTTGTTATCAGCACTGCAACCAATACTAAATTAAATATGTTGGTTCACATTTTTCTACTCTAGACAAAACTAAAATCTTTTCATTTTTTATCTATAACTAATGAGAGTGTGAGTAGCCGAGTATATATTAAGACACTTAATTGATAAATATTAAGTAGGTGCTCTTTTCTCTTTATCCATACCATTTAATATGTAAGAACAGAGTCCTTTTGCAAATAAGCATTCCAAACATGAAACATTCCACCTTCTCATCTTCAGAAAATATATAAAGAATATAATTAAAGAAAAATATGGCATAAGTTCCTACACTCGGAGCAACCTGCTGCTGGGACATGGACGGAAGCACAGCTGAACACAGTGGATGACAGAACATGTTCTCTTAAGTAAATTTTTTAAGATTTCAAAGTGAAACTTTGTATAGTTCTTAGAAAACGTGAAAGTGATGTTTGTCCCAAGGAAAAACAACTACAATTTATTATAGGTGCTAGGACAGAAGATAAAATATTGATTGGATTTATCTATACAAAATCACTTATAACTTAGTTATGGTTTTAAGCCTTCTGTGAACCTGTGGAGCTGAGACAAGTGATGGCTGTTTAGGTTGATAATCACTCCTAATGGATATGCATGCAAACATCCTCTGTTGTAACATTCTATTTCAATTTATGATTTGATTTTCTGGTGAACTTTCGATGAACTTTTTAACATGTGACCATGTATTATGAATGATGTTTAAGGGCTGAGGACAAAGAGAAGAGACAAAACTGGGGGTCGGGGGTGAGAGGAATGGAGGTGAGAGAACTGAGCTGAGAGAAGAACTGAGCTGAGGAGTTTTTAGAAGGAGAATGCAGAGTGGAGTAGGTTAGAAATTATAGGTAACATAAACTACTCAGAGAGCAATGTGTAGAATGCAGAGGGAAAGAGGAAAAAAGTAGATGTCACAGAGAGCAAAAGGAGAAGGCAGGCTTCTCCTTACCATGGGACAGAATAGGCCCCATGGTAAGGACAAGGCAGGCTTAGTCTTATTAAAAGAAACAAAGGTTTTTTTTTCTTACAAACATGGTTAATTCATTTAGCATTAAGAAGGTAGAAGCTTTTTCTTTCTCTATGTAATATAGATTGGAGTGCATTTTTTTTTCCATCTAGAATGTGTGAGTTCTTTCTGCAACCATGCTTGGTCTTATGTTCCATATGCATATGTAAGTATGGATGTGTGTGTTAGTATGTAATTGTGAGAATGTCTGGATATGAGGTTGTAAGTATGTAACTGTGAGAATACATGAAAGCTAGGCCCAGTTTGCTTTGAATGAAAATGAATAAATGAGCATGAATGAAGCTGAATATGAATATGTCAGGTTATGCATATTTGCTTATGTAAAAGTTTTTTTTTTTCTGTGACTGTTATTCTCTTCTCCTGGCTCAGTAGAAGTTTATTGCTCCAAACATCCTCCTATCCTGAAAGCAAGTGGCATCTGGAGGATAGGGGAAAGGGTCTAGCAATTAATCCTTTACTCAATCTCTTGCTGTTTTAGGATGAGGTGCTGAGTGCCAGAAACTGCAGTTTCTGACCTCAGAGGATCACAGAAGGCAGGTCAGCTACAGCTGCATAGTAACTGAGACTTAAATAGGTAAACTTTTATTTATACAGCAACCCTCAATTTTTGGTAAGACAAAGTCTTTTCCTCCTCCTATGCTCTTACCCCTCAGCTGCCTCAAGAAGAACCGACAAGAAAGAAGAAACACCTCACGCTGGGGCTGGCCCATGTCACAACTGCATCCTTCTCAACTGATTGTTAAAGATGTAAGCAAAAATAAATTACACTATGAACATAGCAAACCAGAAATTAATAAGCCTATTCATTTCTATAAACTATAGTTAACCAAAATCTCTCTTTAATTGTTAATATCCTGGGCACCCTTCCGCTGGTGGGACAGATTGATAACTCCACTGCAAGTTGAGTAATGGGCTATGCAAGCTCCCTACCTTAATTCCAGGAGGGAGAAGGCAAACAGCCTAGTGAGTGAGGGAACCTGGGGCTGAAGTCAGGACCTGGTGAGCACAGGGTCACTGCCCACATAGGGGAGGAGCAAGCGGCTGAGCAGTGGCAGGTGGAGTGGTGGGGTCTCCCTGAGGCTGTGCGGGAAGACAGATGAGTAGGCTATTGGAGGAACCGTACCAGTACTATGGAAATGCAAATCCCTGTAGATCTGGAAAAGGTCAGGCACTGGACTTGAAGCTAGGGCGGAGAACCTCTACACAGAGTACCTTTAAGGGAGGTGCTCGAGTCACTCAAGACTTATTGGCCAATCAGAGCCTTTAGGCTGACCTGCCAGTCAGAAGGGAAGGCGGGTTTTTCCGGATGCCTTGGCGCGAATTTCAATTAGTCGCTGAGAGGCTTGAATGGGCCTGTGTGCTGTGCTCCTTGTTCTGCGGCTGGATGCTGTGGACTGTGCTTAGGCAAGCTCCGAAGTTGCGACATGGTGAGCACATGATCACTGCCAACAATGGGGAGAAGCAGGGGTCTGAGCAGCGGTGTGGTGGGTCTTTCCCGTGACTTAGTGGAAATCGGCGGCCACGTGTGAGGTCCCCCGAGGAAGCCACTCGCAGGACCCACCTGTAGCCTCTGAATAACTTCACTGTGGGGGCTACATCTGTGCAGAGCATTTGGCCTGTGTGTAGAAAGATCTTTGGCATGATCCCAAACTCAGAGTGAAAGAACTTAGTGGGGAAACCCACCCAAGAATCACGAATAGAACACAACACCTTGATGTAACAACACAACACGAGGTATTTTAATGGCGGAGCTCTGAGTCCAAACGTATCTCACACAGGAGACAGTGGATTCGACCACGAGGCTTGGAAACTAGGGGTTTTTATAGGGGCTGGGGGAGGAATTGGCGCGGTTTCACATGATTGGTCCATTTAAACATCAGCAGCCTGTTAACATTTAACTTAGGTCAGAGGGGTGGGACATAGGGAGGCGACGGGGCCAGGGCATGTCCTGGTCTGTTGTGCTATGTTCTCAGCCCCAGGTTTCAAAGCTCACAAACAACTCTTTGGGCTATTTGACATACATTACATGAATCACAGGTCTCAAGTTTTATTTCCTTTCAAGAGAGTCCTACTTTCTACAAGTTCTGTTCTTAGCATTTGACTTTAAGGTGGACAATCCATTTGGAGTTAATTTTGTGGAGGTTGTAAAAGACATCTCATGTGCTGGGTAGCAATCCAATATCAAGCTGTGATGTAAAAGTGCAGGATTCATGATGTAAAGGATTTACTAAAGCTTAGGAGATAGTAAGGCACTCCAAGTAGAATTTATCTGAAGGTGGACTGCATGTAAAACATCCCACAGATAAGTAACCCCACAGGTAAGATGTGCTAACCAGGGCAGTTAGAGTTTAGGTTGCTAGGATACACATGCTTGTTTACCAGGATTGCCCAGAAATATGGCTCCAAACCATAATAAAGAAAACTACTTGATTTACAACCAGCCACTAGGCCCGTCTCCATATCAAAGAGCAGGCCTCTAACCAGCTGCTCAATGGGGCATTACAGGATCACAATCTACAGTAAGGCCTAGTGCCATAAACGTTCAGTTTTCTTCTTGAAAAAAGCATAGTTCTGCCACATGGGCAAGATGACACTTAGTGACAACCATGTGAAAAGGGAGAAAAGAAAAGAAAAGAAAAGAAAAGAAAAGAAAAGAAAAGAAAAGAAAATACTGTTGTATTATTGAGTGCTGGCCTGATCAAGCTGTAATTTCCCTGAGGTCCCCCTATCTGGAGCATGACATAGCTCCTTCTGAAACCCAGGAACATGCTTGGCAGAGCCAGTCACAGCCTGGGGCCTACTCACCTGGCTCCTTGGGAGCTTACCCTGAGGCCCTGGGTATAGAGATAAAACCAGGGCCTTTTCTAAAACCAGGAATGTGCTTGGGAGAGGGCTAGGGCCTTTGGGAGGGTTTGAATCAGATTCTGAGAACAAGACTCTTCCCACCCTACGGGGCTGTGGTTATCATTCCCAAGGCCATGAGAGACTTGGTCAGAAATGTTTTTGAGAAACACTGAGTTGCCCATGTGCAGCACTGTTTAATTAGACTTCTCCTGAGTGTGTCCCATTGTATGATGCTTCTGCTGACTTCATAGTTTCTTCATCTTTCTCCTGACTTCATAGATGTCTCCCATCTCCTTCCTTTCCCTCATGTCAATGTGTACAAGATGGTATTCTTTAGAAGCTTACTTAGCATGAGCCATAGTTTGTGTAAGTCCTCCCCACCCCAGCTTTTTTACTTTCTACCTTTTCCTTTTCCAGTGTTTTCATCATCTGGAACCTTCCACTTAGGACACTGTCACTAACCTGCTGTGTTAGGCACTGTGTATTTAAGAAATGATCCTGGGAATGTGCTTGCTGTGTAAATTTTCCATGTGTCTTAGTGGCTAGACTTGCAGCCTCCAGTCTGTATTTAAGTTGTTCAAAACATAACCTCAACCTGAACCTAAAAGAGACTGAAGGGTGGCGGCATATGTGGAATGCAAAATCCACCCTAGCCTGGCTCCTCTTTTAGCCTTAATCAATGAAGCTGGTCTTTGCTGCTTTTCCCCTGCCCTTAAACCCTTCCCCAACAGCACCCACGCTCCACCTCCCCCCCGACCCCTGTCTCCCCCACACCCGTTTCACCCCCTAACACCAGATAGGAGAGTAACAAGAATGGAGAAGAAAGAGATTTTTGAATCTACTCTCTTTCCTTGTACTGCACTCCCCAGCATGAGTCTGATACCAAGAGCAAGGATTAAAGATAGGAAAAGCAGCTGGGCGTGGTGGCACCCGCCTTTAGTCCCAGCACTCGGGAGGCAGAGGCAGGCAGATCTTTGAGTTGGGGCCAGCCTGGTCTACACAGTGAGATCCAGGACAGCAAGGGCTATACGAGGAAACCCTGTCTCGAAAAACCAAAAATCAATCAATCAATCAATCAATCAATCAATAAGATAGGAAAGGCAGAAAGAAGGTGTAAAAAGAAGAGTTTTAATTTGGAGGTCTGCTGGTTAATACTGTTGCTGCAGCAGCCAGCAGCAACCAGAGCCTTGAGATTATTTTTAGTAGTGTTTTTATACCCCACAGTATCATTCAAAGCAAAGCCACAAGCTCACAGAAACAGGTTCCTGAAATATACACAGAATATCTGTTCTTATTCAAAGGTACCTCCCTTGAACCTCAGGAGTACCTCAGATTTCCATGCCTCATCAGGCTAAGAAATCTGCCAACAGACCCTGACCCACCTTGACTGCCTGGGCACATAGAAGAATAGGGTCAGTTTTAAAGCATAAATATCATCGTTAAGGAAGAAAAAAGATGTAAAGGAAGTTCCCTTGCTCACTGTATTCAGGGTCTTATCAAGATGATCAAGATATGACAAGATGTGAGGAACACATTCCTCAGAGCTTACTTCCTTGTCCTAGCTCAGTGTCAAATATTCTGGCCATTTTCTTAGAAGCGTCATCAAGAGCTCTCCACACCTGTGAGAGTAGAAGATTCTACTAAAGTACAAATTTACCATACTATGGCTCTGGGTGGGGTGGAAGGGCAGAGCTGGGAAGACCTGTGCTGTCTGAGTGATTTAATCTCTAATCCTCCAGTAGGAGAGCCGCTACTGTCCTCTTGGCAGCCTAGCAATCAGGAGGAGCAGCATTGGGAGGTAGCTTGGAGGTTCTTTCCATATTCTCTGAACTCTGATGCAGTTCATCAAAGAGCTGTGAGGGAGATCACAAGCCATCCCATTGTGATTGTGGCAGCCACCAGGAAGAACAGGTTGGCTAAGCAATCGTAGTCCAGTCTGATTGGACAGTGATTGACTGGGAACCAGACTGTCTTTCTTTTGGTACATGTGGTGACCTGGGCAAAGAGCCTTGGTCTCTGAGCCAGCCTGAGTGTGGATTCCCTGGAGGGGAGCAGGCTCTGCAGCTCTGGCCATAGGAAGCTGTGTTACTTATAATATCACTGCTCCATGTGAACATACAAGCATTGCTTTTGGTGTACAGAAGACAGATTCCAACACTGAAAATCTGGTTTCTAGAAGTTCTGAACATTGCATTGCAAATTCAGTTTTGTGTGATAGATTTTACAAACAGTTTATAAACTGGTAGAGATGAGGTTATGGGGATCATCCTTCAGCAAAATCTGATTAAAATCATTTTACCTTTCCACTATCACCAGTCAAAATGAATGGAGTGATTCAGGGAAATTCAGATCCATGGTCCAAAAGGAGTTTCGGAGATGCAAAGGTTTCTTAAATGTGCATGCATGGTGGTGTGCAGGTGGGTAGGGCAGATTCTACATCATATGCTATAATCCAGGTGGCAGGAAGCAGACATTAAAATTATTCTTCAACCTTGGTTTGTGTGTGGGCTCAATAGGGCTGTGTTTGTTCAAGAGCACAACGGGGCATTAGGTTCAGCAGAGCTCTAGCCCACCTTTCTGATGATGTCCATACAGAGAGAGCTCTGGGGCCTCTGGAAGTGGGACCAGTAGTAGCTGGGGGGATCAGAAATGTACCAGTTAGGGGTCACTTTGAATTATTTCTGTGGGAGTTGTGAAGTCTGTGTTTATTCCATTTGTATACATATGCAGTCATGGGTAATATTGGTCATGTTCACATTTTTTCTGGCTGAGTTTCTTTAGGTCTTTTGATTGAAGCTTGACTATAATTTGGGGCTTATGTTCTTGGCTTTTTTCTCTACATCTCATTATTTTTTCTCGAATGTTATTGAGCTTTTGATTATTGTAGCTCTGTGATAAGTATGGATGGAATTTACATTGTGCTGAAAGGTGTACTATTTCTTCATAATCCTAATAACAATTCTGAGGGTTTTTTTTTTTTTTTCAATGCAGATAGCTTTGGAATCAGCTTTCCTGTTAGGAGGTTTCTTTAGATTGTTTTGAATTTATGGTGCAAATTAAACCTACTCAACATCCCTTTTATTTTTGAAAACTTCCCTATAATGGTGTTTTTTACAATTGTAAGTATGTGAAACTGAAAATGATGTGAAATAAAGTACAAAGCTATAGAAAGAGGACTTTAGCATAGACTTTAGGGACACAGAATACATTGTAAGGGTTATATAAATGATATCTCACTAAGTATAACTTAATTGAGAAAACAAAAAGTGAAAATAAGACATTGTCCAGAATTGAATAATGAATATGAATGTGATACAGGGTTGTGTATTAGAAATAAACTCTGAAAGCAGTAGGTTGGGATTTTTCGTAGATGTCAATTAAAATTAGTTAAGACCATGTTGTGTTATAGTTGACATAAAATTTTACATAGTTAATGTATGTATTCTGATACATTTGCACATAATACCTACTACCAAGCAACCCCTTTCTACTGAGTTCTCATAAAAATGACAGAGTTGCCATGGATCCCAGCAGTCTTCAATCTTCTCAGTATAGTTTCTATGACACTTGAAATTAGTTTAGGGAAGAACCAGAATTCTCATGTTCATTGCAGTTGTATTATGGTAACCTAAATACCTAAATTACCTAAATTAGCCTAAATTACCTCAGTGTTCATTTGTTGAGGACAAGCTAGGTGCCTTAAGGTGACATTGTGCTAAAGGAATGAAGATAATAGCAAAGGTTAAAGGATTGAGTTTTTGTAAAGACTGTCACAGTCAGTGCTGTATTGGTCAAAAACGGCATGTAATTACAGCTTTAGCATTATTGACCCATTTATTTTTCCCATATAATTTTAATCTTTCGTGCACTCTTATAGTCATATGGATATGAGGACTTGAAACCATCTTGTCTATATGCAGGTAGCAGGGGAAAATAAAGGGTGACCATTCAGCTCAGTCAGTCAACAGGATCTCAAGGGAGGGAGAGAGGATTGAAAAGAAGAAGACAGTTAGACATCACTATAACATGACTCCAGCCAGTGCTGAGGCTGAAGCAGGTCTATTTTCCTCAAGCCTGCTTTTATACTATTTTAAGTACATGCCAATAATAAGGTCTGTTTTGGGTCAAGGAATACACAAGCTAATAAACAAAGTCCAGGAA
This sequence comes from Mus musculus, assembly GCF_000001635.26. Lineage (NCBI taxonomy): Eukaryota > Metazoa > Chordata > Mammalia > Rodentia > Muridae > Mus > Mus musculus. Next base: position 121,919,651 of record NC_000077.6, on the reverse strand, counting down.
TCATAGTTTTAAGGGGTTTATCAGTGCGACCAAGATAAAAGGAATGCCACACATTCCTTGGCTGAGATTACCTGGAGCTTTGTATTAGCCCAAACGTAACTATTCTATTCTGAGCCTACTTCCATGTCCTTGTTCAATGTCAAATTCCTGCCAACTCCCTACAGAATGGCAGAAAGCACAGAATCTAGCTGAAGCAATCTCCTTCAATTAATAAAAGGATTTTACTAATGTTTAGTTAGCACATTATATGGAGAAGAGGAATGAACTATCAAGCTTTCTGTAGCAAGAGTTGTTATAGATGGGAAGCAAATGTGGTATTATAGTACACTGTAAAAATGCAGAAAGTGGCTTCATTTGGATGGTATGAAAGCTTTCTGCCTGTGAGTCATACTGCATGAAAAAGTAAAAATGAATTTAAGAAACAGACTAACTGTTTTGTTTGAATTTAAATACTGATGATAAATTACAATTGGACATGTAATAGCCTTAAATAACTGATTCATCTCTATTTTCTCTGCATTAAGTAAGTTAGATGATAACACTTTCATTTTTGCTTTGGAGAATGTGTTTAAACATTTAACAAATACCTTGGTGTATTTATTCTTAATGTATAATATAGTTAATGCAGCAAATTTGTACAGTATCACACATTTATTTTATTGAAAAGATATGTAGACATTGGCTTTTCTTGACAACAATCAAGAGTTTGCTTTTGGAATAAAATAAGAAACATTGTGATTTCATATTTCAAACTAGTGAAAACTGAAACAAGAAAATGACTGCTTTTGTTTCCTACGTGATATATATTTCACATTGCTGAGAGCAAAACTTCTGATTTCACAGAAATAGATTGGGCCCAAGATGAGCTTATCATGAACTCCTGTGTTGCAGGGTATTTGATCACCGTGTTAACCCAGGGAATATCCAGTTTACTTGGGGGTGGGGGTGGGGGTGGGATGGGGGAGGTAAGCTGTTTCTATTTGTGGTGTGACTCAGCCCTTAGTACACATGTTTGCAGCCAAACGATGAAAATAGTTTTAGAAGGAAGCACTCATGTTTGAAAGCAATGTCTAATTGAGTGGCTGACAAAATGATGAACTAGAGAAAGATCTGACAAAATAGGATATGCCCAACTCTCAAGAGAGAGGGAAGAGAGGCAACATAAGAGGAAGCAGCTGAGAGGGTGAGAGGAGGAGCAGTTTTACCTGGAGAGTTTAACAGAGACAGGCTAAAGAGAAAACAAGCTAGACACAGGTGAAGAAAGAATGAGCCAGAGAATGAGACTGTGCCAGAAGATGAGAACAGATTGCTAGAGTTCATTTGAGGCCAAGCACAGCAATTCAGTCAGAAGTGAAAGAAACCAGTTTGAATCTGTTAGCATGAAGAAGAGTTTGAGTCAGAACAACTGAGTTGCCCAGCCAGCCAAAGTTCAGAAAGAAAAAGAAAGGGTAATTTTATTCAGCAGTTAAGTCTCAGATGCCCAAAACATTTTAGACCTAGATAAGATTGTATAGAGGTTAGAAGCTTCCAGGACTAGGTCTAGATGATCAGGAGGAATTGAGCCTCCAAGATGATATTTTTACACTCCTTTGTGATGGTCACTATCTACAAAAACAGAACAAAAGCTGTATCTGTCACAATCCTACTGTCCCTGTCTTCACTATTTTGCTTTTCTTTGTTCATTATTGCTTATATATTTTTGCATTTTCATTTAAGCAGTATTGAATTAATATTTATTCGAAGATAGATTCTCTCTCATTCAATATATCCTGAGCACTGTTTTTCCTCCCTACACTCTTCCCAGCTTCCCCCCACTCTCCTATTTCACCTGTCCTCCTCTTCCCAAGATCCAATCCTACTGAATCCAAGAACACATCACAAAAATCATCCATCCTGACCAAGTAGGTTTCATTGCAGGGATGCAGGGATGGTTTAATATAGGGAAATCCATCAATGTAATCTATTATATAAACAAACTCAAAGACAAAAACCACATGATCATCTCGTTAAGATGCTGAGAAAGCATTTTTCAAGATCCAACACCTATTCATGATAAAAGTCTTGGAAAGATCAGGAATTCAAGGCCCATACCTAAACATGATAAAAGCAATCTACAGCAAACCAGTAGCCAACATCAAAGTAAATGGTGAGAAATTGGAAGCAATCCCACTAAAATCAGGGACTAGACAAGGCTGCCCACTTTCTCCCTACCTATTCAACATTGTACTTGAAGTCCTAGCCAGAGCAATTTGACAACAAGAGGAGATCAAGGGGATACAAATTGGAAAGGAAGAAGTCAAAATATCACTTTTTACAGATGATATGATAGTATATATAAGTGACCCTAAAAATTCCACCAGAGAACTCCTAAACCTGATAAACAGGTTCAATGAAGTAGCTGGATATAAAATTAACTCAAACAAGTCAGTGGCCTTTCTCTACACAAAGGATAAACAGGCTGAGAAAGAAATTAGGGAAACAACACCCTTCACAATAGTCACAAAAAATATAAAATACCTTGGTGTGACTCTAACTGAGGAAGCAAAAGATCTGTATGATAAGAACTTCAAATCTCTGAAGAAAGAAATTAAAGAAGATCTCAGAAGATGGAAAGATCTCTCATGCTCATGGATTGGCAGGATCAATATAGTAAAAATGGCTATCTTTCCAAAAGCAATCTACAGATTCAATGCAATCCCCATCAAAATTCCATCTCAATTCTTTAACGAATTAGAAAGGGCAATCTGAAAATTCATCTGGAATAACAAAAAACCTAGGATAGTAAAAACTCTTTTCAATGATCAAAGAACCTCTGGTGGAGTCACCATGCCTGACCTCAAGCTGTACTACAGAGCAATTGTGATAAAAACTGCATGGTACTGGTATAGCGACAAACAAGTAGACCAATGGAATAGAATTGAAGACCCAGAAATGAACCCACACACCTATGGTCACTTGATCTTTGACAAGGGAGCTAAAACCATCCAGTGGAAAAAAGACAGCATTTTCAACAAATGGTGCTGGCACAACTGGCGGTTATCCTATAGAAGAATGCAAATTGATCCATTCCTATCTCCTTGTACTAAGGTCAAATCTAAGTGGATTAAGGAACTCCACATAAAACCAGAGACACTGAAACTTATAGAGGAGAAGTGGGGAAAAGCCTCGAAGATATGGGCACAGGGGAAAAATTCCTGAATAGAACAGCAATGGCTTGTGCTGTAAGATTGAGAATTGACAAATGGGACCTCATAAAATTGCAAAGCTTCTGTAAGGCAAAAAGACACTGTCAATAAGACAAAAAGACCACCAACAGATTGGGAAAGGATCTTTACCTATCCTAAATCAGATAGGGGACTAATATCCAGTATATATAAAGAACTCAAGAAGGTAGACTCCAGAAAATCAAATAACCCCATTAAAAATGGGGTACAGAGCTAAACAAAGAATTCTCACCTGAGGAATACCGAATGGCTGAGAAGCATCTGAAAAAATGTTCAGCATCCTTAATCATCAGGGAAATGCAAATCAAAACAACCCTGAGATTCCACCTCACACCGAGTCAGAATGGCTAAGATCAAAAGTTTAGGTGACAGCAGATGCTGGTGTGGATGTGGAGAAAGAGGAACACTCCCCCATTGTTGGTGGGATTGCAAGCTTGTACAACCACTCTGGAAATCAGTCTGGGAAATTGAGCATAGTAGTACCGGAGGTCCAGCAATACCTCTCCTGGCCATATATCCAGAAGATGTTCCAACCGGTAAGAAGGACACATGCTCCACTATGTTCATAGCAGCCTTATTTATAATAGCCAGAAGCTGGAAAGAACCCAGATGCCCCTCAACAGAGGAATGGATACAGAAAATGTGGTACATTTACACTATGGAGTACTACTCAGCTATTAAAAAGAATGAATTTATGAAATTCCTAGGCAAATGAATGGACCTGGAGGGTATCATCCTAAGTGAGGTAACCCAATCACAAAAGAACACACATGATATATACTCACTGATAAGTGGATATTAGCCCGGAAACTTAGAATACCCAAGATATAAGATACAAATTTCGAAACACATGAAACTCAAGAAGAAGGAAGACCAAAGTGTGGATACTTTGCCCCTTCTTAGAATTGGGAACAAAACACCCGTGGAAGGAGTTATAGAGACAAAGTTTGGAGCTGAGACGAAAGGATGGTCCATCTAGTGACTGCCATACCTGGAGATCCATCCTATAATTAGCCTCCAAACGCTGACACCATTGCATACACTAGCAAGATTTTGCTGAAAGGACCCAGATGTAGCTGTCTCTTGTGAGACTATGCCGGGGCCTGGCAAGCACAGAAATGGATACTCACAGTCAGCTATTGGATGGATCACAGGGCCCCCAATGAAGGAGCTAGAGAAAGTACCCAAGGAGCTGGGGGATCTGCAACCCTATAGGTGGAACAACAATGTGAACTAACCAGTACCCCCCCCTCCCCCAGCTCGTGTCTGTAGCTGCATATGTATCAGAAGATAGCCTAGTCGGCCATCACTGGAAAGAGAGGCCCATTGGTTTTGCAAACTTTATATGCCTCAGTACAGGGGAACGACAGGGCCAAGAAGTTGGAGTGGGTGGGGGAGCGTGTGGGGGACTTTTGGGATAGCATTGGAAATATAAATAAAATTAATACCAAATAAAAAGTATATAAAAAATAGATTTTGCTATGCAGCCCCCCCCAAAAAAACAAAAAAAAAACCCCATGAACTTAACAAATGCTTACAAAACAGAAAAAATTTGATGTTTTTAGAGAATTGTGTCTAATTTTTGTAGATAAATGACATCAATTTTAGAAATAAATGATGAATTTCCTCTTTAAAAAAAAAAAAAAGAATCAGAGTTACACCTGCTCCCACTGTTAGGAGTCCCACAAAAACACCAAGCTAACAACCATAACGTATCAGCAGAGGAGTTGGCACAGACCCATGCTGTCTCTATGCTTGCCATTTAAGTCTCTGTAAGGCTCCTAGATATCCAGTCAGTGTTAGTCATAGGTTCCCTCTCATGTCAAGGGTCTCAAGTTAAACCAAACATTGGTTGGCCACTCATTACCTTCATGCCCCAGAACATCTTGTACTGTGTGTGTGTGTGTGTGTGTGTGTTTTTGTGTAAGGTTTCTCTTTCTGTAGCCTGTAGAATGCCTTCTCTCTTCAAAGAGAATAGAACATAGGGGTGAAGGCTCTAAGCCTGCACCAGCTTGATTTCTGTATTCAGTGAACTGTGTGGAATTTGTCCTTATTGATGGAGCCTTGCTGTCAGTTTTGTCCTAGCATAAGCATGGATTATTTAAGGATCTCCAAGGGACCACCTTAGCCAACAGCTCAATCAAATGTAACCCATTTCCAATACTGAAGCTCTGGCTGGCCTCAAAGGATGTTCAGTTCAGACTTCATATTCTCCATTACTTAGAGTCTTCATTAAGGTCACCCTATAGCATCCTGGAAGTTGCTATTGTACTGGGTTTTTACACAAACCCCCAAATAACCCCATTCCAGCTGTTTCTCCCTGCATTGTACTTTAACCCTGAATTACCCCAACTGATCCCCACCACTCCTGTTCCAATCAAACCTCAGTCTACTCACAGAAACTACTCTATTTCCCCTTTAGAAGGAGATCTGTGCTTCCTCCTATAGCTATTCTCTACCTAGCCTTTCTGAGTTCGTGGAGTACACAGCTTGATTATTGTTTACCTAATAGGTAATATCCACTTATAAGTAAATGCATGTCATGTTTGTCATTCTGGGTGTGGGTTACTTCAGTTAGGGTGTTTTTTCTTTTAGTTTTTGTTTTGTTTGTTTGTTGTTTTTGTTTTTTTCGAGACAGGTTTTCTCTGTAAACAGCTATAGCACTGGCTGTCCTGAAACTCAGTCTGTAGACCAGTCTGGCCTCAAACTCAAAAATCTGCCTGCCTCTTCCCCTCAAGCACTGAGATTAAAGGTGTTCGCCACCACACCCGGCTGTATTTTTTTGTTTCTTTGTTTGTTTTAAGTTGCATTCACTTGGCTGTAAATTCACGATGTTGGGTTTTTGTTTGTTTGTTTTAAAGAGTTGAGTGATACTCCGTTTTATAAATGGACCACATCTTTTGTTTATCCATTCTACAGTTGAGGTACCTCTTAGTTGTTTCCAGTTTCTGGCTAGGATGAATAAATATGCTATGAACCTAGTTGAGCAAATGTCCCTGAGGTAGGGAGGAGCACCTTTTGGATAGATTCCCAAGAGCAGTATAGCTGAGTTTTGGGTAGATGGATTCTCAGTGTTCTGAGGAACCACAATTCTGAGGAAATACTGATTTCTATAGTGATGGTATTAGTTTGTACTCCATAAGGAGTTGGGGTTTGTTCCCCTCTCTCCACATTCTTGCCAGCATGAGCTGTCACTTGTATTATTGATCTTAACCCTTCTGACATCTACAAGATAGATGCTCAAAGTAATTTTGATTTGCATTCCCCTCATGGCTAAGATGGCAATGATTTCATTAGGTATTTCTCAGCTTTTTGAGACTTCTCTGTTGAGAATTCTCTGTTTACATCTATACCACATTATAAATTGAACTTTTTGTTTTGGATAGTCTAGTTTCTTGAGGTTGTTATATATTTTGCATATTAGGCCTCTATAATATGTGAATTTTGGTAAAAAAAATTCTTCCCATTCCTTAGGCAGCCTTTATGTCCAATTGACCAGGTTTTTGCCACTTTTAATCTATTTTGTTTTATTGGCAAAGAGGAGAAACAGAATATACAGGAAGAGTATTGGCCTGTAATTTCTTAATTTTTTTATTATAGTCTTGTACTTCATTTTTAAAAGTACATTTTGAAGCCTACAGTCATCTCTCATTAAAATGCCCTCAATAAAATGGCTGGATGCTATGTCTGTGAGAGATTGTGTTGTGTGATGATTGACGTGGGAAGGAAGGCTCATCCATTGAGGGTGGCAGGATCCCTAAGCTAGTGGGCCTGGGCTACATAAGAGAGCTATCTACATTGTGTGATTTTATTCACTATTATCTAATTATATTGTTTCTCTGGAAAATAGTAGACCTTTACCTATTTTTGTCTTCTGAAAATTTACTATGAGTTTCTTGAGTTTTTGATCGTTGGGAAACAGTTTTAGTTTCCTCTTCTTGATCTTGAAGGCTTGCCTCTCCTCATTTTTGGCAACTGTGTTTTCCAGTTGATGCAATCAGCAATTTTTAGGGTTTTGATACTTAAGTGATTGATATGGTTAACACATTAGATTTGGCTTTTTAAACCTTTCTGATATATTATTGTCTGTGTGTCCTAATTAGCTTAAGTTGTCAACATTTTGGAGCCTGCAGTCATCTCTCATTAAAATGCCCTCATTAAAATGGCAGGATGCTGTGTCTGTGAGAGATTGTGTTGTATGATAGTTGACGTGGGAAGGAAGGCTCTTCCATTGAGGGTGGCAGGATCCCTAAACTAGTGGGCCTGGACTACATAAGAGAGCTAACTGAGCATGAGACAGTGACCAAGCAAGAGGGCAAGGCAGGAAACAATGTTCATCCATGGTTTTTGCCTTATTTTCTTGAAGCTTGAGGTTCTATCCTAAGCTCCCAAAATGATGGAGTATGATCTGACAGAACCAAACAAGTGAACCTGTTCATTACCTGAGATGCTTTTGGTTAGAGGATTCAATCAAAGTAGCAGAGTAGGAAGTCAGAACCTAGAAAAGAAAAGAAAAAAAAAAGCACATAAAGTAATTTTGTTGCTGGACAGAAACTGCACATGTTCTTCTTTGGAGGAATGTGGGACAGATCAGGACTTGAGATGGCAAACAGCATAGAAAGCTGTACTTAGAGCTTAATTGGGTGTTGTTGTATCATCTGGAAGATTGGAGTATTGCAAGTAATGCTGACAGAAGTTGAGGTCATAGGATTTCAGTTGAAAATGGGCTGCATGAAAAATTTAACTAGAGGTGATTTGTGTGGTAATTTGACCCCAAATCTTTCTTATTCTTCCCATGTTCTTACAAATTGAGTAAGGCAGAATTAAAAGATATTGAATCTGTTGGATGATTATTTCCAGTAACTCACTCAGGACTACAATGAGGAAAACAACAACAACAACAACAAGAAGAAGTTGGGCAGAAATAAATGCAGTCTGTGGCTTGTAGAGAAAAGCAACATTGGGTAGTTTCAAATGGCAGCCAAATGCTGAGACAGAGGCCTGAATTCAGGATTGAAAGCCAGGAAGGTGTCCTAAGGAAAACACACCCTCCTGCTAAGCCTTCAATGAATGGAAAGGGAGGTGAGGTGGGGGGATAAGTAGGCAAAGTGATTCCTTCTCCCTGGAAGGAGCTTCATAGAAAACCTGCTACAACTGTGGTCCAAGCATGGCGGAGTCCGTTCAAACTTAAAAGGAGCACCAAAGTTCTGGTAATAAGAAAGATGTAAAATGTAAGGTCATGAATTCTTCCCTTGTGGTTTCTGTTCAGCACTGTTCCAGCCATCTATGTTTGCCAGAGTAAGAGCCCCAGTGAGGGAGGAAACTGTGAGAGTGCATTGAATGAACCTGAGAGAATGAAGCCTGAGTTGCATTTTGAGACCACAAGATGTTGAGATACCTAAGCTATGAGACACCCGCCATGGAGAGCTGCATATAAAGAGTGCAAGTAACTAAACAGAGATGTATGAGAAGTTTCATGGATAGGTCGGTCTATGCCTTTTGAAACTGAGGCCCCTTGTGTCTGAGATAGAGTTACATGGTGTGGTGTTTGTCCTGCTGCGTATCCTCCCTTGGTCCACACTTCCCTCACTATGTACACATTCCTCTCTATTGGAAATGGAAGGGGCATTCTGTGCTTTTGTATGTAATATAATAACTTGACTTTTGATTTTACAAGATGTAACAATCAAGAATGTCAGAAGAGTGCATGGAGAGATGCCTCAACAGTTCAGAGAACTGGCTGCTTACTCTTTCAGAGGTCCTGAGTTCAATTCTCAGCAACCACATGGTGGCTCACAACCATCTGTAATGAGATCTGATGCCCTCTTCTGGCGTTTCTGAAGACAGCTACAGTGTACTTATATGAATGAAATAAATAAAGCTTGGGAAAAAAAAAAAAAAAAAAACAGTGTCCTAAGAGACATTGCTACATTTGAAGAATGCATGGGCTGCTGCAGACTGTTAGGGTCATTGAAGTTAAACTGTGTACATTTCAACATGGATGACCATGATCAGAATGTAGTTGTTTGAGTGAAAAAGCTCACAGATAGGGTGATGTCTTTGAACACTTGTTTCTTTTTGTGGATTTCTTTGGGAGAGCTTAGAATGTTAGGGTCCAAGAATCACTTAAGGAAGAACCCCCCAACTCAAGTAGTATACAAAATCGCTTTATTCTGTAGAATTCTATCATGCAGGGGTTTACCATTCACTAGGATGGAGGAAGACACTTAAGCTTTGCAAGCTCAATTTAAAGACAATTTGGGGAATTCCAGGAACAAGTAGGTAAACTTTATTCTGATTGGTTGGCTCAGTTTCCAGGTGAATGGATGTCTTTGGGATTGGTTAAGATCCTGGGATATTTTGGGGAATTTCCATAACCAATGCTGACTAAGTATTCTTGGTTTAGGCTTGGCTCAGGCCTGATGACAGGTGCAGCTCCTGGAAGCTCCTGATTGTCTGTGAGGGTGGTTTTCCTAGATTTGACTTGTTTGGACTTTTCCAATTCTATGAAACAGCAACTTAGACCTAGTCTCCCAAACTGTCAGTTTGCAGCCTGTAATGCAGTCAGCCTGGCTCTGGCCAATTCAGGAGGAAACTTTCTAGATTGCTTATTGGGGATGAAATTTGAGTGTCTATAGACTCAACCCATTTCCTGTGTGTGTGTGTGTGTGTGTGTGTGTGTGTGCCTACTGTGTTGTGATTGGACCTGATTAGCCAGCTTCCTTCTTATGTTGTCTTGCCTTCACCATTATAGACTATCCGTAAATCACATAAGATGAAGTTGAAGGAATTGTTATTCAGTGCTAAGCTATTTTGCAAGCCTATTTTATATTTTATAATTTTAATTTTGTTGTTTTTGTCTTTCAGGACAATGTTTCTCTTTGTGTAGCCCCAGCTGTCCTGAAAGTAGGTGTGTAGAACATGCACCCTCAAATTTAAAAGTCCACCTGACTCTGGCTCCAGAGTGCTGGAATTAAATGTGGGCCAACATGCCTAGCATTTTCTTTGTTTTTTTTTTTTTTGTTTGTTTGTTTTTATATTATTGGCTGATGGGCTAGAATGTAGGTTTTTGTAAATGTCAAGCATATGCTGTTTTGTTGATAATCATCCACGTTGTGAATTTTGAAATTTGGCAGAGTATTAATGTCATGAATACAGGCTATACTGTTTTCAGTATACTGTTTTCAGCCTGTATTCATGACATTAATACTACCTGAGCTTTACTGCCTGAGCTTTCTGAGTCACTGGTTTGCAGGTACATAACATTCTTCCTACCTGTTGTGTTTGTTTTCATTTTTTAAATGAATATGAGTATTTGTGTGTATGCATGAATATGCACATCATGTATGCCTGGTTCCCATAGTAGTGAGAAGATGGGTTCAGAATTCTTGAACTTGGAGTAATTGATAGTTGTGAAGGCCCTTATAAGTACTGGCAATTGAGCCCAATTATTTGGAAGACCAGCAAGAGTACTTCACTGGTGAGCAAGTTCCTGTCCAATGTAGAATCAACATTTTCATCTGTCCATTTGTATCTGTTCAAAGATGCATCCCCTTTAGTAGTAAGATTTCACTACTATTATAGATTAAACTGGGACACTTCAGGATTCTAGAAGATGAATAGAGAATTGGAGTGAATGTGTCATTCTTTGTAGGAACTCCAGTAAAAACCTCTGAGTCCTTTCTCTCTTTCTTGTTTATTTGTTCGCTTATTACAGGGGAGACAGGGCCTTAATATGTACCTCTGGCTGTCCTGGGTAGACCAGAGATATATCTGCCTCTGCCTCCTGAGTGCTGCCATTAAGACATGAACTACTGTGCTCAGTTTGCCCATCATTTTTTAGAGTTAGTAATTGTTCTTAAAATTTCTCTGTTGTGTGCTCAATACTACTCACCCCCTCTGTTAATTAGCATTTCTCTAGCAAGGCTACTATTCAAAGAACAAAGAAATGACAGAAGTGAACCTTATTACTCAGTTTCTTTCTAAGATGATTTAGTCATGAAATAAGTGGGGGAAGCACCAGAATCATACAAATGTATTGTCAACGAAGCATACATTTACAGTGATGTTGGTATTATGGTTTCATTTTTACACGTGTATGGAATATTTTAGGATGAACTGACCTATGATGATGTGCATGTGAACTTTACTCGAGAAGAATGGGCTTTGCTAAATCCTTCACAGAAGAGTCTCTACAAAGATGTGATGTTGCAGATCTATAGGAACCTCAATGCTGTAGGTAAGACTGTGAATTTTCCTTCACTTCTTAAAATCAGGAACAACTATTTCTTTTTTATTGATGCTTTTCTGAAATTTCAATTGAGAATGGGGAAGAATAAGGTAAATAAATCAGGTTTATAAAGATAGTAACTTAAATTTGCCTAATATATGATAAATTTTCTGGTACTATATTTTAGGGTACAATTGGGAAGACTGTAATATTGAAGATCATTATAAAAGTTCCAGGAGACATGGAAGGTAATTTTCATGTGCAAGTTGTTATGAATATGCCTCTGAAGAAGTGTTAATGTGTCTTGGAACTTTTCAAGAAAAGTAACACTGTAAAGAAAAATGTACTTCTTTAATTGTATTTATTATTAAACTCTCACAAATCCATGTACCTCAATGTCAGGTGTCTGATTTATGTTTTCAAGGCCTTTGAAAGATAAGACAAGGAAACAATGCCTTAACTTATATTACCATATGAATCATAGCCACATTCCAGCTACTCTGTACAGCTGCCAATCTTGTCTCATACCACTCACATATTGCTAAAGATATATATTAGGTGATAAGTGTATGTTTCTAATAAGCAAATATTCCATAGTAAAGCTGATTATACATATAGTAACATTGCTAATTTTAAGTGATAGGGGCAATTTATGAGAGTAAAAAACGTTGTTGACGAAAAACCCTAATTCCTATATGAACAAACAAACTGTGTGAAAGCTATGTAGAAATCTTTCATTTGCTATTCTGTTTTTAATAGGTATATCCTGTATCACAATGGATACAATCCATGTTACCATAGTGATAGTGAATGAAACAGAACCTTCCCTCTCTCCCAGAACAATTAAACTCTCCGTAGTAGTCCACATTTGAGCAAACTTTCTCAGTGTGATACAAGTTTATAATCAGTTGTTTTTCTAACTACAGTGGGTATATATTCATAAACTCACACTGCAGGTAATCCCTATGAGTACAAGGACTGTGGAATTTCATTTCTGTCTGTCCTGGTCTACTTTGCTAGTATAGTGTGAAAATGTAGTGTATTTAACAGTATAAGAAATTAATGAAAGTACACTGTGTGGTAAAGGGCTGAGCTCTTCCATTTCCCTTCAATTTTGTGAAAAGTCTCATAGAGAAAAAGGATGCTATAAATGTGAGCCATGTAATAACACTCTTATCATTTATTACAGGTATGCAAAATAACCCACAATGAAGGGGAACCCATGAATGTAAACAAAGTGATAAAAATCTTAAGATGTGATTCCTCTTTACAATTAGACCAACTTGCAAAATTGATTCCTCCAGATAAAAATATTCATTGGTTTAGTGAATGTGCAAAGCTCTTACATGTGCCAATTATCTTTGCAGGCATGAAAGAAGTTGTAATGGAGAGAAAACCCCTGGAAATACTCACTGTGGTAAAGCCTTTGCATATCACAGTTATCCTCCAAGGCATGAAAGAATTCGTAATGGAGAGAACCTCTATGAAGGCATTCAGTATGGTGAAGCCTTTGTACATCACAGCAGTCTCCAAATGCATAAAATAATACATACTGGAGAGAAGCAATACAAATACAATCAATGTGATAAAGCCTATTCACTACAAAGTATTCTCCAAATACATAAAAGAACACATACTGGAGAGAAGCCCTATGAATGTAATCAATGTGGCAAAGCCTTTGCTCAGAACAGTGATCTCTTAAAACATCAAAATTTTCATACTGGAGAGAAACCTTACAAATGTAACCAATGTGGCAAAGCCTTTGCATTTCAAAATTCTTTCCAAGTACATAAAAGAAAACATACTGGAGAGAAACCTTACAAATGTGATCAATGTGGTAAAGCCTTTGCATATCATAGTACTCTGCAAGTACATAAAAGAATTCATACTGGAGAGAAGCCCTATGAATGTAATCAATGTGGCAAAGCCTTTGCTCAGAACAGTGACCTCTTAAAACATCAAAGAATTCATACTGGAGAGAAACCTTACAAATGTAATCAATGTGGCAAAGCCTTTGCATTTCAAAATTATTTCCAAGTACATAAAAGAAAGCATACTGGAGAGAAACCTTACAAATGTAATCAATGTGGCAAAGCCTTTGCATTTCAAAATTCTTTCAAAGTACATAAAAGAAAACATACTGGAGAGAAACCTTACAAATGTAATCAATGTGGCAAAGCCTTTGCATTTCAAAATTCTTTCCAAGTACATAAAAGAAAACACACTGGAGAGAAACCTTACAAATGTAATCAATGTGGTAAAGCCTTTGCTCAGAAGAGTGGCCTCCGAACACATCAAATAATTCATACAGGAGAGAAGCCCTATGAATGTAATCAATGTGGTAAAGCCTTTGTACGTCACGATACTCTTCGAAGACATGAAAGAATACATTCTAGAGTGAAACGTTATGAATGTAAACAATGCATACCCTCTTAATCTTTGAATTCTTTTTTTATTTTTTAGATATTTTCTTTATTTACATTTCAAATGCTATCCTAAAAGTTCCCTATACCCTCCCCCCACCCTGCTCCCACTTCTTGGCCCTGGCATTCCCCTGTACTGGGGCATATAAAGTTTGCAAGACCAAGGGGCCTCTCTTCCCAATGATGGCCGACTAGGCGATCTTCTGCTACATATGCAGCTAGAGACACGAGCTCTGGGGGTACTGATTAGTTTATATTGTTCCACCTATAGAGTTGCAGCCCCCTTCAGCTCCTTGGGTGCTTTCTCTAGCTTCTCTGTTGGGGGCCCTGTGTTCCATCCAATAGATGACTGAGCATCTACTTCTGTATTTGCCAGGCACTGGCATAGCCTCATACAAGACAGTTATATCAGGGTCACTTTAGCAAAATCTTGCTGGCATATGCAATAGTGTCTGGGTTTGGTGGCTGATTATGGGATGGATCCCCGGGTGGGATAGTCCTGGATGGTCCATCCTTTTGTCTTAGCTCCAAACTTTGTCACTGTAACTCCTTTCATGGGTATTTTGTTCCCTATTCTAAGGAGGAATGAAGTATCCACAATTTGTTCTTCCGTCTTCTTGATTTTCTTCTGTTTTACAAATTGTTTCTTGGGTATTCTAAGTTTCTGGGCTAATATCCACTTATCAGTGAGTGCATATCAAGTGACTTCTTTTGTAATTGGGTTACCTCACTCGGGATGATGTCTTCCAGATACATCCATTTGATAGGCTTTCTTCTAATGAGCTGTTTCTAATCTCCCAATGGAAAGCCTTCCTGTGCTCCAGTCAAGGCCCAAACTAAGGACTCTCACCTGCATGGGGACCTCTCTTCCTCTGCCCTCTCTCCTGTATCCCTGGGCTGAGGTTGTCACCTCAGGGCCCCTGGTATTAGGGACTGCCCCTTGTCCTCCACCCCACCCCCCGCCCCCATCGACTGGGGTCAGTGGCTTAGATGCCCACCCGGAGTCAAGTGGAAAGTGTCTGGCAGCCCTCCCATGTCTGCCTGCCCAGAGCATAGGAGGAACTCTGGCCAGACATGGGATCTTTCCCTCCCCCTCCTTCCCCTATACCCCCTATAGTTCCCAACATTTAAATGTGCTTTTGTTACCTCCTTCCGGCCTAGCAAGGCTGGCTGTGACCAGAGCCACCTGTTGTGCTGCTCCTTTGATATGCCACTACCTGCCTGAGGCTCAACCTGCCAGAGGCCAAACCGGTTCTCTTCCAAGAATCTTCTGGAGTTAACACCGAACTAAGATCTTCACGAGTTCCCACTAAAAGGTTGACCTATCTACTTCAAAGGAACTTTGCTTGGCCAGGGATGGGCCTCCGCTTTTCTTTATAAAGTGTGTTTGCTGACATTAAAATTGAACCTTGAGCAGAGTCTTGTCTTGCTTGGTTCCTTCCTTATCTCACACAGCCTAGCCCTTCTTCTCTTCCAGGTTTTTAAAATGCCTTTCCAGGCTAGAACCCAGGCCTGTGATCTGCTGGCCGGACACAACATTTGGCAAACCAACGCAGGGCTGAGAAATGGCAGAAGACATTTGAAAGAGACACTGCTGGTTTGGAGCTCCATAGAAGAAAATAATTAAAGGATAAAGGAAATTCATACCGGAGAAGGTCGATATGGGCTAAGCTGAAACAGCATTAAACCCGAGTGCTGGTTCACTTAGGTTCAGCAGTGAAGGTTAACAAGAGCTGGAAACTGTAACAGGTGGTTGGCCGTGGCTCTCAGAAGCTACATTTTTAGGCGGGAGAAAAGAAAGGGTTTATTAAAAGGAAATTAATAATCAGGCGGATTGCCGCAGTTAAAAAAAACTGCAGTAAAGGTGTGTGTTTAAGAAGACAACAAGAATGTTTATCACAATAGACACCATCTTCAAAACATTCAGTGTACTCTGCTTTGTAATTGCTTTCTGTAGGGAACAGGTACCCAGTATGTTTTACTTTTCTGCATTTTCACAGAAATGTTTCAGAGAAAACAGTACAATTCATTATAGCTGAAAGAAAAGTACTTTAAATTCGATGATACACAAAAAAGAGTGCAATGTGCATGCCTGAGTGTTACTCTCTGTGCTAATAAGCAGAAGAATGTTGCCTTTAGTGTTCCTATATACACTTAGCTTTAAAGATCTTAGGTGGTAAATGTGTGTTTTTAGAAGAAAACAAGAATATTTCTAACAACAAACGTCATTTTCAATGTGCATGGCTCAGTGTTACTCTCTGTGGTAATAATCAGAAGAGTTTTTCATTTAGTATTCCTATATACACTTAACTTTAGACACCTTAGGCAGTAAAAGTGTTAAGAAGAAAACAAAAACATTTTTTTCAAAACAGATGTCATTTTTCAACCTACATTCAATACACTCTGCTTTGGAATTGCTTTATTTAGGGAATGGGAACCCAGTACATTTTACTTTCTTGTATTTTCACAGAAACATTTCATAGAACACAATACATTAATTATAGCTGAAAGAATAGTACTTTAACATAGGCACAACACAAAAGACAGTGTAGCGTATCCTTGTGTCTTAGTGTTCCCAAGTACAGTCAGCTTTAAACATGTTGTTAGGCGGTAAACTCATATTTTTAAGAAAACAATGAGAAAATGTCTCACAATAGAGGTCCTCTTCAAAACTCATTCAGTAAACTCTACTTTGGAATTGCTTTATTTTCTTATAGGAACACAGTGTGTCTTTACTTTCCTGTGTTTTCAGTGACATTTTACAGAAAACTGTCCAACTCGTGAGAGCTGAAACAATCGTATTTTAATATAGTCGCTAATCAAAACAGACTACAATGTGCAGGACTATGTGTTACTCTCTGTGCTAATAACCAGAAGAAGATTGCACTTAGTGTCCCCATGTAGAGTTATATTAAGTATCTTAGGCAGTAAACTTGTGTTTTAAGGAAGACAGCGAGACTCTCAAAACAGACATCAACTTCAAACCACATTCAGTATACTCTACTTGGAATTGCTTTATTTTGGTAAGAGAACACAGTACAACTTTACTTTTCTGGATATTCAGAGAAACATTTCACAGAACAAAGTCCAACTTGTTATAACTGAAAGAATCATATTTTAACATAGATGCTACACAAAACAGACTACAATGTGCATGAGTGTGTGTTATTCTCTGTGCAAATAACTGAAAGAATGCTGCAGTAAGAGTTCCCCTATATAGTTAGATTTAAATATCTTAAGAAGTACAAATGGGTTTTTTTCTTTTTACATTTTTTATTAGATATTTTCTTTATTTACATTTAAAATGCTATCCTAAAAGTTCCCTATACCCTCCCCCCAGCATGCTCCCCTACCCACCCACTCCCACTTCTTGGCCCTGGCATTCCCCTGTACTGGGGCATATAAAGTTTGCAATACCAAGGGTCCCTCTTCCCAATGATGGCTGACTAGGCGATCTTCTGCTACATATGCAGCTAGAGACATGAACTCTGGGGGTACTGGTCATATTGTTGTTCCACCTATAGGGTTGCAGACCCCTTCAGCTCCTTGGATGCTCTCTCTACGTTCTCCATTGGGGGTCCTGTGTTCCATCCTATAGATGACTGTGAGCATCCACTTCTGTATTTGCCAGGCACTGGTATAGCCTCATACGAGACAGCTATATCAGGATCCCTTCAGCAAAATCTTGCTGGCATATGCAATAGTGTCTGGGTTTGGTGGCTGATTATGGGATGGATCCCCAGGTGGGGTAGTCTCTGGATGGTCCATCCTATCGTCTTAGCTCCAAACTTTGTCTCTGTAACTCCTTCCATGGGTATTTTGTTCCCTATTTTAAGGAGGAATGAAGTGTCCATAGTTTGGTCTTCCTTCTTCTTGATTTTCATGTGTTTTGCAAATTGTATCTTGGGTATTCTAAATTTCTGGGCTAATATCCACTTATCAATGAGTGCATATCTAATGACTTTGTTTGTGATTGGGTTACCTCACTAAGGATGATATCCTCCAGATACATCCATTTGCCCAAGAATTTCATGAATTCATTGTTTTTAATAGCTGAGTAGTATTCCATTGTGAAAATGTACCACATTTTTTTGTATCCATTCCTCTGTTGAGGGTCATCTGGGTTCTTTCCAGCTTCTGGCTATTATAAATAAAGCTGCTATGAACACAGTGGAGCATGTGTCCTTCTTACCGGTTGGGACATCTTCTGGATATATGCCCAGGAGAGGTATTGCTGGATCCTCCGGTAGTGCTATGTCCAATTTTCTGAGCAACCACCAGACTGACTTCCAGAGAAGTTGTACAAGCTTGCAATCCCACCAGCAATGGAGGAGTGTTCCTCTTTTTCCACATCCTCGCCAGTATCTACTGTCATCTGAATTTTTGATGTTAGCCATTCTGACTGGTGTGAGGTGGAATCTCAGGGTTGTTTTGATTTGCATTTTCCTGATGATTAAGGATGTTGAACATTTTTTCAAGTGCTTCTCAGCCCTTCGGTATTCCTCAATTGAGAATTGTTTGTTGAGCTATGTACCCCATTTTTAATGGGGTTATTTGATTTTCTGGAGTCCAGCTTCTTGAGCTCTTTGTATATATTGGATATTAGTCCCCTATCAGATTTAGGATTGGTAAAAATCCTTTCCCAACCTGTTGGTGGCCTTTTTTGTCTTATTGACAATGTCTTTTGCCTTACAGAAGCTTTGCAATTTTATGAGGTCCCATTTGTTGATTCTTGATCTTACAGCACAAGTCATTGCTGTTCTGTTTAGGAATTTTTCCCCTGTGCCCATATCTTCAAGGCTTTTCCCCACTTTCTCCTCTATTAATTTCAGTGTCTCCGGTTTTATGTGGAGGTCTTTGATCCACTTAGACTTGAGCTTTGTACAAGGAGATAAGAATGGATCAATTCGTATCCTTCTACAGGATAACAACCAGTTGTGCCAGCACCATTTGTTGAAAATGCTGTCTTTTTTCCACTGGATGGTTTTAGCTCCCTTGTCAAAGATCAAGTGACCATAGGTGTGTGGTTTCATTTCTGGGTCTTCAATTCTATTCCATTGATCTACCTGTCTGTTGCTGTACCAGTATCATGCAGGTGTTTTTTTTGTTTGTTTGTTTGTTTGTTTGTTTGTTTTGTTTTTTTTTAATCACAATTGCTCTGTAGTACAGCTTGAGGTCAGGCATGGTGATTCCACCGGAGGTTCTTTTATTGTTGAGAATAGTTTTTGCTATCCTAGGTTTTTTTATTATTCCAGATGAATTTGCAAATTGCCCTTTCTAACTCAGTGAAGAAGTGAGTTGGAATTTTGATGGGGATTGTATTGAATCTGTAGATTGCTTTCGGCAGGATAGCCATTTTTACTATATTGATCCTGCCAATCCATGAGCATGAGAGATCTTTCCATCTTCTGAGATCTTCTTCAATTTTTTTCTTCAGAGACTTGAAGTTTTATCATACAGATCTTTCACTTCCTTAGTTAGAGTCACACCAAGGTATTTTATATTATTTATGACTATTGTGAAGGATGTTGTTTCCCTAATTTCTTTCTCAGCCCATTTTATCTTTTGTGTAGAGAAAGGCCATTGATTTGTTTGAGTTAATTTTTTTTGCCCCCCCCCCCCCTCTTGAGTTAATTTTATATCCAGCTACTACACTGAAGCTGTTTATCAGGTTTAGGAGTTCTCTGGTGGAATTTTTAGGGTCACTTATATACTATCACATCATCTGCAAATAGTGATATTTTGACTTCTTTCCAATTTGTTTTTTTTTTCCATTTTTTATTAGGTATTTAGCTCATTTACATTTCCAATGCTATACCAAAAGTCCCCCATACCCACCCACCCCTACTCCCCTACCCACCCACTCCCCCTTTTTGGCCCTGGCGTTCCCCTGTACTGGGGCATATAAAGTTTGCGTGTCCAATGGGCCTCTCTTTCCAGTGATGGCCGACTAGGCCGTCTTTTGATACATATGCAGCTAAAGTCAAGAGCTCCGGGGTACTGGTTAGTTCATAATGTTGTTCCACCTATAGGGTTGCAGATCCCTTTAGCTCCTTGGCTACTTTCTCTAGCTCCTCCATTGGGAGCCCTGTGATCCATCCATTAGCTGACTGTGAGCATCCACTTCTGTGTTTGCTAGGCCCCGGCATAGTCTCACAAGAGACAGCTACATCTGGGTCCTTTCAATAAAATCTTGCTAGTGTATGCAATGGTGTCAGCGTTTGGATGCTGATTATGGGGTGGATCCCTGGATATGGCAGTCTCTACATGGTCCATCCTTTCATCTCAGCTCCAAACTTTGTCTCTGTAACTCCTTCCATGGGTGTTTTGTTCCCAATTCTAAGGAGGGGCATAGTGTTCACACTTCAGTCTT
Organism: Mus musculus; assembly: GCF_000001635.26. Taxonomy (NCBI): domain Eukaryota; kingdom Metazoa; phylum Chordata; class Mammalia; order Rodentia; family Muridae; genus Mus; species Mus musculus. Next base: position 121,899,401 of record NC_000077.6, on the reverse strand, counting down.
CATTCTTCTTGAGTTTCATGTGTTTAGCAAATTGTATCTTATATCTTGGGTATCCTAGGTTTGGGGCTAATATCCACTTATCAGTGAGTACATATTGTGTGAGTTCCTTTGTGAATGTGTTACCTCACTCAGGATGATGCCCTCCAGGTCCATCCATTTGGCTAGGAATTTCATAAATTCATTCTTTTAAATAGCTGAGTAGTACTCCATTGTGTAGATGTACCACATTTTCTGTATCCATTCCTCTGTTGAGGGTCATCTGGGTTCTTTCCAGCTTCTGGCTATTATAAATAAGGCTGCTATGAACATAGTGGAGCATGTGTCCTTCTTACCAGTTGGGGCATCTTCTGGATATATGCCCAGGAGAGGTATTGCTGGATCCTTCGGTAGTACTATGTCCAATTTTCTGAGGAACCGCCAGACTGGTTTCCAGAGTGGTTGTACAAGCCTGCAATCCCACCAACAATGGAGGAGTGTTCCTCTTTCTCCACATCCACGCCAGCATCTGCTGTCACCTGAATTTTTGATCTTAGCCATTCTGACTGGTGTGAGGTGGAATCTCAGGGTTGTTTTGATTTGCATTTCCCTGATGATTAAGGATGTTGAACATTTTCTCAGGTGCTTCTCTGCCATTCGGTATTCCTCAGGTGAGAATTCTTTGTTCAGTTCTGAGCCCCATTTTTTAATGGGGTTATTTGATTTTCTGAAGTCCACCTTCTTGAGTTCTTTATATATGTTGGATATTAGTCCCCTATCTGATTTAGGATAGGTAAAGATCCTTTCCCAATCTGTTGGTGGTCTTTTTTTCTTATTGACGGTGTCTTTTGCCTTGCAGAAACTTTGGAGTTTCATTAGGTCCCATTTGTCAATTCTCGATCTTACAGTACAAGCCATTGCTGTTCTGTTCAGGAATTTTTCCCCTGTGCCCATATCTTCAAGGCTTTTCCCCACTTTCTCCTCTATAAGTTTCAGTGTCTCTGGTTTTATGTGAAGTTCCTTGATCCACTTAGATTTGACCTTAGTACAAGGAGATAAGTATGGATCGATTCGCATTCTTCTACACGATAACAACCAGTTGTGCCAGCACCAATTGTTGAAAATGCTGTCTTTCTTCCACTGGATGGTTTTAGCTCCCTTGTCGAAGATCAAGTGACCATAGGTGTGTGGGTTCATTTCTGGGTCTTCAATTCTATTCCATTGGTCTACTTGTCTGTCTCTATACCAGTACCATGCAGTTTTTATCACAATTGCTCTGTAGTAAAGCTTTAGGTCAGGCATGGTGATTCCACCAGAGGTTCTTTTATCCTTGAGAAGACTTTTTGCTATCCTAGGTTTTTTGTTATTCCAGATGAATTTGCAAATTGCTCCTTCTAATTCGTTGAAGAATTGAGTTGAAATTTTGATGGGGATTGCATTGAATCTGTAGATTGCTTTTGGCAAGATAGCCATTTTTACAATGTTGATCCTGCCAATCCATGAGCATGGGAGATCTTTCCATCTTCTGAGATCTTTAATTTCTTTCTTCAGAGATTTGAAGTTTTTATCATACAGATCTTTCACTTCCTTAGTTAGAGTCACGCCAAGATATTTTATATTATTTGTGACTATTGAGAAGGGTGTTGTTTCCCTAATTTCTTTCTCAGTCTGTTTATTCTTTGTATAGAGAAAGGCCATTGACTTGTTTGAGTTTATTTTATATCCAGCTACTTCACCGAAGCTGTTTATCAGGTTTAGGAGTTCTCTGGTAGAATTTTTAGGGTCACTTATATATACTATCATATCATCTGCAAAAAGTGATATTTTGACTTCCTCTTTTCCAATTTGTATCCCCTTGATCTCCTTTTGTTGTCGAATTGCTCTGGCTAGGACTTCAAGTACTATGTTGAAGAGGTGGGGAGAAAGTGGGCAGCCTTGTCTAGTCCCTGATTTTAGTGGGATTGCTTCCAGCTTCTCACCATTTACTTTGATGTTGGCTACTGGTTTGCTGTAGATTGCTTTTATCATGTTTAGGTATGGGCCTTGAATTCCTGATCTTTCCAAGACTTTTATCATGAATAGGTGTTGGATCTTGAAAAATGCTTTCTCAGCATCTTAACGAGATGATCATGTGGTTTTTGTCTTTGAGTTTGTTTATATAATGGATTAAGTTGATGGATTTCCATATATTAAACCATCCCTGCATCTCTGGAATAAAATCTACTTGGTCAGGATGGATGATTGCTTTAATGTGTTCTTGGATTCGGTTATTGAGAATTTTTGCATTGATATTCATAAGGGAAATTGGTCTGAAGTTCTCTATCTTTGTTGGGTCTTTCTGTGGTTTAGGTATCAGAGTAATAGTGGCTTCATAAAATGAGTTGGGTAGAGTACCTTCTACTTCTATTTTGTGAAATAGTTTATGCAGAACTGGAATTAGATCTTCTTTGAAGGTCTGATAGAACTCTGCACTAAACCCATCTGGTCCTGGGCTTTTTTTTGGCTGGGAGACTATTAATAACTGCTTCTATTTCTTTAGGTGATAATGGGACTGTTTAGATGGTCAACTTGATCCTGATTCAACTTTGGTACCTGGTATCTGTCCAGAAATTTGTCCATTTCGTCCAGGTTTTCCAGTTTTGTTGAGTATAGCCTTTTGTAGAAGGATCTGATGGTGTTTTGGATTTCTTCAGGATCTGTTGTTATGTCTCCCTTTTCATTTCTGATTTTGTTAATTAGGATTTTGTCCCTGTGCCCTTTAGTGAGTCTAGCTAAGGGTTTATCTATCTTTTTGATTTTCTCAAAGAACCAACTCCTCGTTTGGTTAATTCTTTGAATAGTTCTTCTTGTTTCCACTTGGTTGATTTCACCCCTTCTTTCCAATTTGTATCCTCTTGACCTCCTGTTGTTGTTGAATTGCTCTGTCTAGGACTTCAAGTACTATATTGAATAGGTAGGGAGAAAGTGGGCAGTCTTGTCTAATCCCTGATTTTAGTGGGAATTATTCGAGTTTCTGTCCATTTAGTTCCATGTTGGCTACTGGTTTGCTGTATACTGGTTTTTATGGTACAAATGTTTTTTAAGGAAGACAAGGGGAATGTTTCTCACAATAGAGGTCCTCTTCACAGCACATTCAGTAAACTTTACTTTGGAATTGCTTTATTTTCTTACAGAACACAGTATGTCATTACTTTCATGTATTTTAAGGACATTTCACAGAAAACAGCCCAACCTGTTATAGCTGAAAGAATTGTGCTTTAACATAGAAGCTACACAAAGTACAAGATAATGTCAATGTTTGGGTGTTACTCTGTGTGCAAATAACTAGAAGATCATTTCGTGTAGTATTCCCATGCACAGTTATCTTTACATATATTAGGTGGTAAACTTGTGGGTTTTTTGTTTGTTTGTTTGTTTGTTTGTTTGTTTTCGAGACTGGGTTTCTCTGTGTAGACCTGGCTGTCCTGGAACACACTCTGTACACCAGGCTGGCCTCAAACTCAGAAATCCGCCTGCCTCTGCCTCCCAAGTGCTGGGATTAAAGGCGTGTACCACCAATGCTCAGCTACACTTGTGTTTTTAAGAAGACAACAAGAACATTTCTCACAATAGACATCCTCTTTAAAATGCATTCAGCAAACTCTACTTAGAATTACTTTACTTTTATATGGGAACACAGTTTTGAGAAACATTTCACTGAAAACAGTCCAACTCGTAGCTGAAAGAAATGTGCCTTATCATAGAAGCTAGACAAAACACAGTATAATGTGAATGCTTGGATGTTACTCTCTGTACAAATAACCAGAAGAGTGTTGTGTTTAGTTATCCCATGTACACTTAACTTTAAACATGTTAAGTAGTAAACATGTGCTTTTAAGAAGCACAAATGCTTTTCACAATAGACGTCGTCTTCAAAACACATTCAGTTCACTCTGCTTTGGAATTGCTTTCTACAAGGAATGGGAAGCCAGTACTTTTTACTTTCCTGTACTTTTTCAGAAACATTTCAGAGAAAAAGGTGTAATTCACTTTAGCTGAAAGAAAAGTACTTTAAATTAGATGATACACAAAAGAGAGTACAATGTGCATGCCTGAGTGTTACTCTCTGTGGTAATAATCAGAAGAGTGTTTCATTTAGTGTTCCTATAAATAGTTAGCTTTAGAGATCTTAGGCAGAAAATGTGTGTTTTAAAGAAGAAAAGTAGAATGTTTCTCAAAACAGGGATGTCATCACCAAAACACATTCGGTTCACTCCGCTTTGTAATTGCTTTCTATAGGAAACGGTAACCCAGTATGTTTTACTTTCCTGTATTTCACAGAAACATTTTAGAGAACAGTACAATTTGATACCCTGTAAGAAAAGTACTGTAAATTAGACGATACACAAAATAGAGCCCTAACCCTAACCCTAACCCTAAACTTAGCCCTAGCACTACACCTAGCCCAAGCCCTACCCATAACACTAACTCTAACCCTAACCCTAACCCTAACCTATCCCTAGCACTAGCCCTAAACATAACCTTAACCTAACCCAAGAGTTACCCCTAGAACTAGATCTATTCCTAGCCCTAACCCTAGCATGAGCCATAACTTAAACATAACCCTTAATCCTTTCCCTAACTGTGTCAACCAATGCTAACCTAAAATTAACCCTAAAACTAGCCCTAGACCTAGCTCCAGGCCAAGCCTCACGACCAGCAACAGCGCTAACCCTAACCTAACTTGAACCCTAACCTACACTTAACCCTAGCCATAGCCCAAGTCCTAACCCTAATACTAGCCCTAGACATAGCCCTGGACTTAGGCCTAACCCTAACACTAACCCTAAATCTATCTGTTAATCTAGCCCTAGCCCTAGTCCTAGTCCAAACCCTAACCCTGGCCCTGGCCCAGACCCTAGACTTAATGCTAACACTAACACTAACCCTCTAACCCTAACACTATCCCTAACCCCCTAGCCCCCTAACGCTAACCCCTAACCCTAACCCTAAACCCCAAACCACTAACCCTAACCCCCAGAACCCTAACCTTAACCCTAACCCTAAACTCTAAACTCTAACCCCTAATCCCTAAACATAACACTGATTTGCAATTTGTAATAGCTGTGTTCTGTTATAACTCTCTATCACTCTAACCCTCTACTCCTAACCATAACCATACCAACCCAAATCTTAACCCTAAAATCTAGCACTAACCATAATCCCCCAATGATAACCTTAACCCTAACCCCTAACTCTAACCCTAAATTCTAAACCGTAAACCCTAAGCCCTAACCCCTAAACCTAACCCTACACCTCTAACCACCTAACCCTCTAACCCAAATAGGAATCACTGCCGGGATATCTTTTTTCCTTTTTCACATAATCCTAACCCAAACCCTGACCCCCACCAACACTAAACCTAACCCTAAACTCTAAACCCTAAACCCTTACTCCTAAGCCCTAACCCCATAACCCTCTAACCCTAAACCCAAACCTAACTCTAAACCTAACCCTAAAAGGAATCACTGCTGGGATATCTTTTTTTTCCTTTCCCCACTACCCTAACCCTAACCCTAAATATAAAACCCTAAACACTAACCCTAACCACTAATACCTAAACCCTACTCCTAATGCTAACACTAAACCCTAATACCTAACCCAACACTAACCCATCTAATCCTAACCTTAACTCATCTAACCCTAACCTTAATCCCAACCTTAACCCCAAAACCCTAACCCCCTAACCCCAACCAAAACCTAAGCACCTAAACCTAACCCCCTAACCCCAACCCTAAGCCCCTAACCCTAACCCCTAACTCCTACCCTAATCCCAACAACCCTAACCCTAACAACCTTGATCCTAACAACCCTAACCCTAACCTCTAATCATAACCCCTAATCATAACCCTAATTCTAACACCCCTAATCCTAACCCCCAACACTAATTCTAACCCTAATCCCATAACTTCTAATCCTAACCCTTAACCCTCTAACCCTAAAGTTTTGTTAGCTCTGAAGAGAATTTAATATTTATATTTATATATTACTATAAATAATTTAAAAATATGTTCTAACATTTTCTAAACACAGTTTCTAGTCTTTGAAAAATGGCTGAACTCCCTCCCCGATTGTCAGTTTTTCAAAACTCTTACATGTTGATATTAGCTAAAAAGGGTTAAACAGCTGACAGAGTGAAATAATGGCCAGATTTGTCAGGACATTTTCTTCAGTTTCTCATATGAAATCTGAGGACTTAGAGGACTTGGAAGCAAGAACAAAATCAATAGAGTAGCGTGGTGTGGCTTACCTGGAAAAAGTACATGGATTCAAGAACATGAACATTTTTACAGCATATTTTAAAATGCAAACCCGCACAGACTTCTAAAATATTTCATTTTAAACACCAGAGGCAGAAGACCCAGGGATCAAGTTATCCAGTAATATAGAGCTTTCAAGTAGGATCACAAGCTGTTGTATAGTCACATGATTCATTTCCTTATATTATGGGAGACACTGTGTTTATGGTTTACTACACCTTGGCACACATCTAACATCAAATGTATAGTTAATTATGTCTTGTTTTATGCTGCACTCATTTGCATAACAAGCATGTTAGTTCCTTTTATTTCAAATGTAACTAGTCTTTTATCATCATCCCATTTTATTATTAAAATTATTGTTTATTTTATAAGAATTTTCATTTGTTTACAAGGCTTATTAATTTCTGGTTTGTTATATTCCTAGTGTAATTTATTTTTACTTACATCTTAAACGATCAGCTGAGAAGGATGCAGTGGGGACTGAGGTTGTGTAGGAGGTCCAGGACATGTACAAAGCTGTCCAGATAAGATTCCCTTATCTGGACACTCTACAGCACTGCAGACATGGGCTAGCACATCTTTGCTCTCAAACAAAATATACTGATTTTTAAAATGGAATTACCTTTAATCCTTCTTTTCCCCTAGAGATATGAGGCAGTCATTCTTCCTTGGGACAAACATTATTTTCATGTTTCTAAGAACTGTACAAACTTTCACTTTGAAATCTTGAGTGATTTACTTAAGAGAGCATGTTCTGTGATCCACTGTGCTCACGCTCTGCTTCCTTCACTGTCTTGGCAGCAGGTTGCTCTGAGTATAGGAACTTATGTCATATTTTTTCTTTAGTGTTGTTCTTTAGATGTTTTCTGAAGATGAGAAGGTGGAATGTTTCACGTTTGGAATGCTTGTTTGCCTTACATATTACAGCATATGGGTGAAGAAAAAGGAGCAACTACTTAATATTTATCAATCAAATATATTCATACATACCCTGCTACTCACACCATCATTAGCTATAGATAAGAAATGAAAAGATTTTACTTTTGTCTAGAGTAGAAGAATGTGAACCAACATCCTTAATTTAGTATTGGTTACAGTGCTGATTACAACCATCATATATTTGTTAAATTTTCCAAAAAAGTAAATTACATGACTTTTAAAATCACAAACAATGCCTCACATAAAAGAATTTACCTTAGCCTACCTAAAAATTTTGAGCCCTAACAGTACATTTAAGCCCCTTTTTTCTGTTAGTAAATAGCTAGTAGCCAAGCCTAAGTTGAGAACTGAAATCACTAAAAACCATCAAAAAGGAAAAAAATAGCTTAATTTTGCTTCATATTATATATTAGGCAGTTTATAGTTATATGGTATAATATATAAAGACATTAACAAATCATAAATTATAAAAATGATTTTGCTTCTTCTAAAAGAAGAAGCAAACAGCAGTAAGCTTTGGGGGAATAATTGAGAGAAAAGGCCACTCAAAATGACCACATAGACAACTGTAAGTTAGATGACCATGGAGACAGAAATGGAAAGAAGGAAACCAAAGAAGCTCAGGGTAGGAGCAAATCACTTTAAAAGGTTGAAAAGGGAAGAGAAACAAACAAGACCATCTTTTTCAAGGGACACAAATTGGCAGGGGCAACCAAGTCTATATTGTACTTCAGATTATACACCACGACAGCGTCTTGCATACACATAGGCTATCTGCATGGAGTCACATTATAACATGACCTAATGTCCACATGAGATAGTGACCTTTACTGGTTTTCCACAGTACAAAAAAAAAAAAAAGTAAAGAGCTATTGTATGAATACTATCCTCATTAAATGACTCTCTTCTCTCCAGAAAGAGACATGTGTTAAAGACAGAACTTAGTGGCGAGTTGATGCTTTGATAGAAGGCTGGAGTCCTTCCCTGTGCCAGTGTTTCAATGCAGCTCACTATTTCCTAGCATGGAAACAGCAGCAGACAAGACAATGGCCAGCTAGATTCAGGGAATGGTGAAGGATATTTTCAGTTTGTAATATGAAATTTAGGTACCCAGAGGTCTCAGAAGACACAATCTTACAGATAGGTAAGGAGTATATGGTCTTGTGAAAAAGCCCATGAATTCAAGAAGATAGAAATTTGTAGGGGGCTGGTGAGATGGCTCAGCGGGTAAGAGCACCCGACTGCTCTTCCGAAGGTCCGGAGTTCAAATCCCAGCAACCACATGGTGGCTCACAACCATCCGTAACAAGATCTGACTCCCTCTTCTGGAGTGTCTGAAGACAGCTACAGTGTACTTACATATAATAAATAAATAAATCTTAAAAAAAAAAAAAAAAGAAATTTGTAAATACAATTTATACTTTAAAATACAAGTATTTAAATAAGAATATCAAAGGCAGAAAAGTCAGATGAGCCACTCAGCTAGTGATGTAAAAACTTTCCATTAAAATTATATACTGTTCTTAAAGTCACATGATTTCTATCTTTGAATTAATAGAAACCGTAGCTCTTTTGGTGTACGAGGGTTAGGTACATGTCTAAGATCCAATTTTCAGGTGATTATACTTGGCTTATGATGTTATTTACATAGAAAGCATATTAGCTCCTTTCACTCAATTGTAAATCCAATAGAGGTCTTCATCATACTTATGAAGTAGCAACAATATATAGTGTATGGTTCAGGGTCACTGCAACATGAGGAACTGTATTAAAGGGTCACAAAGTTAGGAAGATTGAGAACCACTGCACAAAGGGGTCATGAACCACTTCCACAGGTTGAGAACCACTCCTCTAGTGGCACCTGATGGCCAGTTTCCAGCATGAAGCGCCTTCAGACTTGCTTTCAGCTCTTCATGAAGCATTTGGCATGTCAGGTGTGGTTGGGAGGAGAGCAAGAGAAGAGTGTGTGTGTGTGTGTGTGTGTGTGTGTGTGTAAGAGAGAGAGACAGACAGACAGAGACAGAGAGACAGAGAGGAGAGAGACAGAGAGACAGAGAGGAGAGAGACAGAGAGACAGAAGACAGAGATCTGTTGTCATAGCAGAGATCATTTTAAAAAGATTCCTTGCTGTTGCTCAGTCCCCGGGAGAAGTCCCAGAGTCTCCCTTTGTGGGCCTGTGTATTGGAGGCTTTCCACGGAGATCTCTGGCCAGCCGGGTGAGAGAAGTCATGTAAAGGGGAGTGAGTGTGAGCAGGGAGGGGAAGTCGTTTTTTTGCTGCTTCTGCTGCTGCAGTTGGCTCCATCTCTGTCTCCGCCATGCTGTCTCAGTTACTCCACTTTGGCCTGCACTGAGTCAGGTCTTCCTGGGCCAACAAGAGACCAACTAGCCGGTGAGTAGTGCACCGGGGTTTCAGGTGGTATTTCGGAAGAGCAGGCCTTTTCCCAAGTGTTATAGCTCTTATGATAGAAGCTCTTCGACAATGGAGTAGTTCTCGCACACCTTTAATCCTTCCAGATAGGATTCTTATATACAGTTTTGGGGTTGGTCAGGGACTGGCAGAAGGTATTTCTCATTGGCTTGGTCTGGAAGATTGGGGAAACCTTATTTGCATGTGAAAGGGCTTAGTGCTGCTCCTACATGACTGATGGCCACACATCTCTCTGCAGGAGCTGTGGGAGGCTGTAGCTGGAACAGGAGCCAGGGGCCCAAGGGGTGTGTCCAAACACCTGCAGTTCCCTGCAGGGGACAGTCACCTGCTTCCTCTCTGGGTTTCTAAGCCTAAGCTTGACCCAGGGACCAGGCTGCCTATCACAGTTCACCATCCCACAACTCCCCTTTTTCTTTTTATAAGGGAGAGGTTTCATCAGAATGACTGTCTCCTATGTTGGGAACAGCTTGATACAGAACCAAGACCTGATTGGTAGTGATCTTCGCAATGCTACTCATCTGCTGCTTTAGAAACTGAGTGAGGCAGGGTGCCAAGAAAAGCAAGACTCCAATGGCTAGTATGGGGACAAGGAGAGGGAAGAGCCCAGGCTACCAAGGGGTGAGAGTACCAAAGGGATGGGGTGTTGGATGTATAACATGTTCAGAGGTTTCCCCGGAGCTCTTTGAGACTGATTTTCCTGTTGAATAATATTAGCATGGGTAAAGGCTGATTTGGAGGCAGGAACACGCTCACGAGAGATGTGCGGGTCAGCTACTGGATATTTGGCATAGTCATTGGGGTAAAGTTTACCCATGACTCCAGTTTGCCAATGTTCATCCCTTGGATCGCTGATGGAAAGCTGAAAATGAGTGTTAAGGTTGGTGAGCATAGTGCTGCCATGACTGGTGGATTCCATCCTGAAGCTCCAGTATCTGCAGCCTCCATATGTGGAGACCTCCTGGAGATATTCACCCGTGTTTCAGTAAGGAAGGCAGAGATAAGGACTGGGGATAGTGGAGATGGAATCTGGGTGTAGAGGGATCTCAATCCTGGTTCAACATCCTTCCAGTGAACAGTCCTAGGTCTCTATAACTTTGTTGTGTCCATTGTAGGTTTTCCTAGCATAGAATCTCCACTGGTAGGTGTTGGGAAGGCTAGGAAGAAGCTGGGAAGTAGCAGAGTTAGCATGAAGAATGAAAAAAACAGCCAAGAGAATAAAGGAAAGGGGGCCTTGTGGAGGGCACATGGCCTGGGCAATGGTCATCAGGTCATGGATGTCCTTCCAGGAGATCTTGTTGTTCTTCGGGATGTGGTGTTTCCTCTGCCTCCTCCTCTTCTGTCCTTGATCTGCCAGAGAGGCAGGCCATCGTCTTGGTTTGTGAGGTGGTGTTGGACATTTCTGGCAGGAATTCAGATAGGCTTATGCTAGTCCTGTGGAAAAACACAAATGAAACCCCTTCCGGTTATAAGGAGGGGGTCTGTTCCCTTCCAAATTCCATTCAAAGGATCTAGCCATCATACAAGGATAGGGGGGTGTCTTAGTTAGGGTTTTACTGCTGTGAACAGACACCATGACCAAGGCAAGTCTTATAAAAAAACAACATTTAATTGGGGCTAGCTTACAGGTTCAGAGGTTCAGTCCATTACCATCAAGGTGGGAGCATGGCAGCATCCAGGTTGTCATGGTGCAGGCAGAGCTGAGAGTTCTATGTCTTCATCCAAAGGCTGCTAGTGGAAGACTGACTTCCAGGCAACTAGGGTGAGGATCTTATGCCCACACTCACAGTGACACACCCATTCCAACCAGGTCACACCTATTCCAACAAGGCCACACCTCCAGATGGTGCCACTCCCTGGTCCAAGGATATACAAAACATCACGGGGGGGGGGGGGCATTAATTTTGGTGTGTGCCAATGGAGGGAGATAGGAGATCTTTAGATTTGTTGTAGATGTTAAATATGTTTAGGGTAGTCAGAGCCATCATTAATTGTACATTAGTGGAATAAGTGGTTGTCTTTTGTTTTAGGAGTTGGGCCTTTAGGGTTTGGTGTATTCTATTATTCCTTGGCCCTGAGGGTTATGGGGAATTCCCACATGATGGGCAATTTCCCAGCGTGTGCAGAAGGTTTTGAACTGAGAGCTAGTGAAGGCAGGGCCATTATCAGTTTTTATCTGTTGAGGAATGCCCATGATGGCAAAGGTGGAGAGCATATGGTGAATGAACCTTTTTGAGTTTTCACCTGTTTGGGCTGTAGCCCATATAAAAATGTGAGTATGTATCTATGGTGACAAAAACATTTTCCAAATTGGGGAATATGGGTGACATCAATTTGCCATAAGTCATTGGACTTAAGGCCTCAGGGATTGGTGCCCATTGTTTGTAAAGCTGGGTTGGTAATGCAGGATGAACAAGAGAAGCATGTCTTTATTATCCTTTGGAGTTGAGCAAGAGGGATGTGGAGGAAGCAGGCATGAAGCCCCTTTATATTTGTGTGTGTGTACATGAATGAAATTAGTCTGTTTGTTCAGTGAAGGCCATGAATATCCCTGCAGAGGCAGTTTGGTCAGCAAGTGTATTTTCCTCAGATATAGGACCTGGCAGGGGACTGTGAGATCGGACATGCTGGATGTAGATAGGAGAGGCTCTTTCCTATAGGAGGGTGTAGACCTATATCAGTAGAGGGGAGACTGCAGTACATTGAGCTCCATAGAGACAGTGCCGGGGCAAGGGAGAGCCAGACGGGCACTGGGTGACTCTGTGCCTCGTGGAGGAAAATCAACTAAACATGGGCAAAGGAGATCCTAAGAAGCAGAAAGGCAAAATGTCCTCATATGCATTCTTTGTGCAAACCTGCCGGGAGGAACACAAGAAGCACCCGGATGTTTCTGTCAACTTCTCAGAGTTCTCCAAGAAGTGTTCAGAAAGGTGGAAGGCCATGTCTGCTAAAGAAAAGGGGAAATTTGAAGATATGGCAAAGGCTGACAAGGCTTGTTATGAAAGAGAAATGAAAACCTACATCCCCCCCCAAAGGGGAGACCAAAAAGAAGTTCAAGGACCCCAATGCACCCAAGAGGCCTCCTTTGGCCTTCTTCTTGTTCTGTTCTGAGTACCACCCCAAAATCAAAGGCGAGCATCCTGGTTTATCCATTAGTGATGTTGCAAAGAAACTAGGAGAGATGTGGAACAACACTGCAGCAGATGACAAGCAGCCCTCTGAGAAGAAGGCCACTTGATTCTGGTTTATCTTGCTTCCTCCTCTTGCATCCTCTCTTCTTCCTCTCTTGTCTTCTTCTCCTTCTCTACCTGCCCCCACTATTGAATCTCCAGTCCCATCTTCCCCTGCACTGCTGAATCACAGACTCTAGCCTTTATTGACCCATTAAAATGGGGAGAAGGTTCACAGGAGATCACCTGAGTACTTGATGGAGGACTTGCCAGGGAGCAGATATTCTGAAGAAGCAGAATTAACATCAGAATAAGACTAGCATCCAGGCAACAACAGGACTGAACAAAAAAAAGGAGTGTTGAATGAGAGAATTGGAATGGAGAATGCAGGGGATGGGCAACTACTGGATACAAGAGGGGATGGGAGACTTCACAGGACATCCTGGGGCCTAGGGGAAAGAAAGTCCAGATGAAGAAAGAAGAGATAAGCAAGTAAAGAATGTCAGCACCTGTATGCAGACAGAGGAGGCCGCCATGTGGCTGCAAAACATGGTCAGAAAGCAGAAAAGCCCCTTCCAGAGGGCTTGAAGGGCCTTGAACGACACAGCAAACACTTGGGATTTGTAACTGTAAGTCATTCTGAGCCTGGGAGCACCATGATTTGTTCTGTCTTTCTTAGGAGAGGTCCTGGGAATAGAAGGAAACCATAAAAATAAAGTAATTAATTAATTAAATATTTAAAAATAATTGGAGAGAGAAAGAAAGTTAACTTTATTCTATTATATAAAGGAAAAGCCATCACTATTACAGAAAAGAGAATCTGTTTGAATAAAAAGGTTGTCACACATGCATGTGATATGGCATGTCTATGTATCTAGAGCTTGGGAGGCTAAGGCAGAAGAGTGGAGAGTTTGAGACCATCCTGAGCTACATATTGAGACCTTGTCTCAAAAATAAAAACAAAAGAGCAGAAAAGAGAAGAAGGAGGCAAGAGGGGGAAGAAAAAAGATGGGCAGAAAGGGGACTCCTTTTAAGTAGGGATAGCTCTTATAAATTAATGATTGAAATTAATTGTAAACAGTGCCAAAGTTTACAGAAAGGGTAAGAACATGAAAGCTAAATAAAGATTAGGGATTTGAATGTGAGAAAAGCAATTTGGCTTGTGTTTGACCTCACATACTTCTTGTAACAGGCTGGCTCTGCTGTATTTTACAAGTATACATAACTAGTGCTTGTAAAATACAGACTATGTTTTGGAAAGCAAAATGCTTTTCTTTAATGTTTCAGACTCAAAAACAGAACACATAATTTGACTGTTCTATTAGTTCCTTGTTGGAGGAGGTGTTCTTTGTAATAAAATGGCATTTGTCTTATGCTACTGTCTTAAATTTATTTTTCTTTTTTGAGTTCAGAATATAGGGTTTGATTAGAAAACTGAAGATTTGCGGGGCTGGAGAGATGGCTCAGTGGTTAAGAGCACTCACTACTCTTCCAGAGGTCCTGATTTCAAATTCCAGCAACTACTTGGTGGCTCACAACCATCTATAATGAGATCTGATGCCCTCTTCTGGTGTGTCTGAAAACAGCTACTGTGTAGCTACATAGAATAAATAAATAAATAAATAAACAAACAAATAAGTATTTTTTAACAAAAAAGAAAAGAAAACTGAAGATAGACTGCTTTTTTAATTTAAAGAAAAAAATAGCTAATGGAAGATAATAGTAATGGAAAGATAGTTACAGAATACTAGCATCTTCCACTTTAGCAGGACACATACTAGAAGGAGTGGAGCTAGAAACAAGAAATTGGGAACAAAGGATATTGTGCAGGACCACATGGGCTTTGGTCTTTGCTCTCATAAAGCTGCCATCTACACATCATCACAGACTGCTTTGCAGATGGTGCATGGCACATGCATATTTCCACTTCTGGAACCCAACAGAAATTGTCTTGTCATTATAAAAGAAGGTCATATAAATTTCCAGCACAGAAACACTGGAAATACTAAGTCAGGGTGCCAGGTTAGGTGTCTGCTGAGGTCCACAGATGTCCATTCCCTGACTGCAATTTTCTTGCTGTGTTACCATGGCAAATGGAATACTGGAGCTCTCAAGGTCTCTTTTCTAAGGCTAGAACCACACTCATGAGTACTCCATGAGGGATACTGTGAGGAGCAGGTGTGGCGGCAGTCCCAAAGGCGCCAGGGACTGCAGCTAAGTCATATGACTTGCACCTGACTTCCTCATATAAGCCACAAACATCTTGAGAGCTGCGCAGGTGTACCAGGATACTGGTGAATCCATTTTGATGGAGATATGCCTCTGCTGCCCTGATTAACTGAAGCTGCGTGCCTGGTGAGGTGGTGTGGCCTGCTGTGCGTGGATGGGAACTGAGAGTATAAAAGAGTGAGAGGCCCAGGGTTCGAGGGAGATATAAATAAGGGAGATATAAACAAGGGAGATATAAACAGGGGAGATATAAACAAGGGAGATATAGAGAAAGAAGAAACAGGACTGAATAAACGTGTGCAGAAGGATCCTGTTGTAGTGTCGTTCTTCCTGGCCAGTTGGGCGCGCACAAGAAGTGGTGCCGAAACCCGGGACAAGAAACATCTTCAGGCACGAGCGAAGACCCCCTGCTACAGGGAGGATTTAGAACTGCATCACGGGGAAGGAGCGGTTAATAAAGGTTCCCATAAAACAGACTGTTGAGAAGGATCCAGCGTGGATTCAGAACTCTTCAGCTGGGGAACGGTACTGGTAAGTCTCCCAAATTGATCCCCGGGTTAAAGGGGGATATTTTTAAGAGAAAGAAGAAAGATGAAGACTGAATAAACTGTTGTTAGAAGGACTGGTGGTCGTGTTGTTCTTGCTGGTCGAGAGCAGACACGACAATTGGTGGCCCGTATGGGGAACCGACTCCCCCACCGAGTTCAGAACTTTCAGCAGTCAGTGGTTGCAGGCAGGGTAAGATCACAGTAAGTGAAACTTTCGACCCCAGGAGTTTGGGAAGGACCTCGTATAAAATAGAGGCAAGTATAAAGTTGCCAGGAAGCAGGCACAAAGTAATGATAAGGTTCACGGTTTTGGGACAAGTTAAGGTTCCTGGTTTTGGGACAAGTTAAGGAACTATGATAAGCTCAGTGTAGTGATCAATAGATCCTCGCTGTGTAGTCATGCTTTTTTCTCCCATTGACCCTTTGTGGGTAGGTCTGATAGTTTTGGTCTTGTTTGTTCTGATATATGGACTCTGTTACTGTTTGAAACTGTGTGTAGAGGCAGTCAAGACAGGTCAGAAAATCCTCACAGCGCAACAAGAAAGTATGTTGGAAGAGAAGGGCTTAAAAAGAAAAAAGAAAAAGGAGATCCAGATTTAAATTCAGAGTCTGACCCCTGAGGCTAGACAAGCCTTATCCATTGTAGAAAAGGAGCTGAGTAAAGCACAATTAATGAGATGTAAGGAGGGAATGCCCAGATTTGGAGAGAGGTTAGACTCTCCTTGCTGGGGTGTCCTGTTTTCACTGACCAAGCAGGGCAGAGATATCATGAGCCTCTAGATTTCAAAGTAATTGGGAATTTGGCTGAGTCCGTGCGGACGTGCGGCTTAAGTGCTTCCTATAGTGTGGCTCAAGTAGAGACCTTGAATAGACACTGCATGATGCAGTCCGATTGGGCAGGCTTGGTGAAGGCATGCCTTTCACCTGGGCAGTATTTAGATTGGAAAGCCTTCCTTATTGAATTTGCAAATGAACAGGCAGTGGCTAACTCTGTTGCAGGAAATCCAGCATGGGATAGGGATATGCTGCTTGGTCAAGGTCGATTTGCACAACAACAAACAGGATATCCACTGCAGGTGTTTGAGCAGGTGAATCAGATTGCTATAAGGGTGTGGAAATCATTGCCTATCAGAGGGGAAGCTAGTGAAAACTTGACTCTCGTATTGACTCCCCAGATGGGCACACAGGTGATTGAGGTTATGGTCTCATTACCACGAGGTATTGTGTCCATCTCCCCTGGGGATCGACCAGATCAGGTGTTGATGTGGGCGAGAGGGTCGGTCTGTGTGTTTCCACAGGACCAGACAGAACCTCTTTGGGTGCTGGAGAGGTTGGTGAGACGCTGCAAGAATGAGGCTCCTGATCCAGTTGCCCCTGTGGATGTGGTGGATGGTCCCACAAGCACAAACGATGGAGCAGAGATGGGAGATCCTTTCGGTGTTCCAGAAGCCGATACGAGCTCGACATGACGTTCAAATTTTTCTATGCCTTTTTGATCCCTGAATTCCCCTTAAAGAGATAGCCCCTCTGGCTATCTATCCCTTGCTTCAGGGAAGATGAATGGGGATGAGAGCCCTGGGATGTATGCTTGTTATAGTGTGTGTGTTGTGTGTTTGGCACATGTGTTAGGTGCAGAGTGTGCGGGCCCGCACTTTCACCATGGTAGCGTAGGCTTTTGCTGCAGTAGCAATTAAGATCTGGCCATAGATTAATCAACATCCTGGCCTTTTGATGCACCTGCTGCAAGCAAAACACAATCTCCCCAGGTGTGGATTGGCATGATAGAGAGGTAGTCAGTAATAAGACTCCCTGGGCATCTCACCAACCTAAGACAGGGATCAAACCAATGCTGTTTGTCTCCCAAGGACGGGTAAGGGGCATGGCTGCGGGGGGCTATCTACAGACATTCTCTCTGCCAAAAGAGAAAAAAGGGGGAGATGTGAGGAGCGGGTGTGGCGGCAGTCCCAAAGGCGCCAGGGACTGCAGCTAAGTCCTATGACTTGCACCTGACTTCCTCATATAAACCACAAACATCTTGAGAGCTGCGCAGGTGTACCAGGATACCGGTGAATCCATTTTGATGGAGATATGCCCCTGCTGCCCTGATTAGCTGAAGCTGCGTGCCTGGTGAGGTGGTGTGGCCTGCTGTGCGTGGATGGGAACTGAGAGTATAAAAGAGTGAGAGGCCCAGGGTTCGAGGGAGATATAAACAGGGGAGATATAAACAGGGGAGATATAAACAGGGGAGATATAAACAGGGGAGATATAAACAGGGGAGATATAAACAGGGGAGATATAAACAGGGGAGATATAAACAGGGGAGATATAAACAGGGGAGATATAAACAGGGGAGATATAAACAAGGGAGATATAAACAAGAAGAAACAGGACTGAATAAACGTGTGCAGAAGGATCCTGTTGTAGCGTCGTTCTTCCTGGTCAGTTGGGCGCGCGCAAGAGGATACACACTTGTGACTTGATAATCTGCCAAAGGTTCATGATCACATTAACCTGTGATTCCAGTTACCATACACAGTTTCAAGAGGACAAAAAAAAAAAATTCACTCTACAGCACCAAATATCAACTATTTAAGTGGCTCAATCTCAAAAGTGAGGAAGAAATCTGAGTGTCTGAGTCTTTGGAGAAGGCTGGCTTAGGGGCTAATGCTGACATACAGAAGCAGCAGATGGGTCTCTGGTCAAAGCTTAGGCTGAGTAGATTGTTCCATGTTTATTCCTTTAAAATGTACTTCTAGAATGCTATGTGAGGGAGACAACATGGCTCAGAGAGAAAAAAAAAAAACACTTACCACATAAATCTAAAGACCTGAGTGCAAGTCCCAGAGCTCATGCAAAGGTAAAAAGAACCAATTCCACAAAGTTGTCCTGATCCTCACACATGTGCCATAATATGTATGTGCCCACACATTCATCATACACTATACACACAATAAAAATAATTTGTCAAAAAACTTTAAAAATAAAAGTTATATGAATACCATATTTTAGTACATTGGGTTTTATGCAAATTTGTACTAGATATAGCTAACATTAGTGTAGCGATCTCTTTGCCTGTTATTTAGAGTAATGCACACATTGGCCAATATGATGTGAGTAGTATAATCCCTATTATTCATAAGTGAAGCTCCCAGAAGAATGGAGGGGTGACATATCAGCATCAGAGGAGTCTACAGAAGAGTATGAGTATCACCTGTTTGTGGTCCAGAGAAGAAGGGGCTATCAACATGAGAGATGAGTGGCAGAGATAGTTGGCACACAATAGACAGGAAGTGAGAGCTGCAGAAGCTCAGAGAAGAGAAGTGGAACTAAGGTATATGTGGAAGACAACCTGAGCAATGTAGGTGTTCCTTGAAAAGCTATATGAGATCTGTACCATGACTAGCTTAGGAACAGAAAAGCTCTCAGCACAGTTTTGTGCTGTCTTCCTTGGTCTCACCTAAGGTGTAAACAATCCCTTTGTCTTGTATCCAGTCTGTATATGTCACCTACCCATGTGTTGCTCCATCACTGTCTCTGTCTCAAATCTACTGTCACTGCAGCTCTGTGTTCAGATAACCCTTGCATAGAAGCTCATTGCTACCACAGTGCTTATGTTTTCTGGCTACCTTTATCTTACATTGGCATTGCCATCTCACATCATCACAGGAAGAACAGTGCGTGTAATATTTTAAGGGGAAAACAGCTGGTTTGCATGACTTTTACTGTAGCATACAGTTAAACTTGTTGTTAACCTGTCATTGTGTTTAATTTATAGGCTAAACCACATCATCAACATTCATGCACAGAAAAACAGCATGCTTGGTGCTATTCCACTGGAGTCTCATCATGCATTTCCCATTGATAAGGGATTACTAACACTACTGAAGGACAGAGCACAGTACAAAAATACATACTGAACACACTTGCCAGACTTAATATGTTGGTGCACACACACAAAAAGGAGAACATGAAAGCCTCATTTAACCAAAGCCTCCTTAGTAAATGTGTTTTCCATATATGTACAATTTTCAGCCAACTAAAACTTAAATACCAAAATATTTTTACTTAAAGCTGTTTTATATGGGGATATTTCTACTTTCTACAGTAAGATAATTCCTATAAAGCATAGAACACAAGTCCTGGCACATATAGTTCAATAAGTGTTAGTAATTTTTAATGTATTATGTAAGTGCCTGCCTTAGGAAAACAGAGTAAACAGTATAATTACTCCTCTTGATTGCCCAAGGTCATCATAAATAGTAATTACTTGATGAGGCTATGAGCACAAGGACATCTTGGAAGTTACCAGGAATGCTGGGGTTGTTGGCTCCTGTATAAAACAGCTCCAATGTGAGGGATGGCTAATGGTGGGACTGGCTGTCAGCTAACTACTACTCACTCTATCAAGCTGTCAGTTCATATGGATGTCAGTGTACCTGCACTGGCTATTTCTCACCTCATCATTTCCTAACACTAAGCATCTCTGAGTTGAGATACTGAGCTAATTAAGTATTGGAAATACATACAAACAAGGACTGGTCTGTTTAACCTACCTCTACCCATTTCCTGATTGTTCAGAAACCCTGAAGTTTCCAGAGTGAAGTCTGTGAGTCTATCCAGCTGTGATGCTGCATACCTATAATAACAGCAATCAAGAGGCTGAGGCAGGAGGATAGAAAGCTTGAGGCCAGACTGAGCTACATAGAGATACTCTGTCTCATAAAATAAAATAAAGGAAGAGGTAAGAGACCCACCTGCCCTCCAACCTTTCCCATGCCCTCAGTTTGGATGTCAGGAACACCTAACTAAAAAGATCCCCCAAATCATATGGGTAGTATCTTAGTTGGGGTTTTTACTCTCATGAAGAGACACCAAGGACATAGTAACTCTTATAAAGGAAAATATTTAGTTAAGGTTGGCTTACAGTTCATAGGTTTAGTCCATTATCATCATGGTGGGAAGCACGGTAGCATGCAGGCAAACATGAATGGTGCTGGAGAGGAAGCTGAGACTTCTACATCTGGATTAGCAGGCATCAAGAAGAGAAAGGCCTGGCTTGAGCATCTGAATCTCAAAATCAACCTGACACTGACAAACTTCCTCTAAAAAGGCCACACTTCCTAATAGTGCCACTCCTTATGGGCCTATGGGGGCCATTTCATTCAGACTGTCACAGGTAGGAATAAGATATGTGTGTGATTCTTAGCCACTGTCCAGGTAGAGGGGTGGAGGGAGGCACAGTGTGGAGAAAGTGCAGACTGCTCTCTGGGCAGCTATGACTTTAAGACTTAAGTAGTTTGCTCAAGTGTTCACATGTCTCTTACTTTGTCCCTATCCTTTAGAATGCAGAGTTGACATTTAATCAAGATTCTAGAGAAATTAAAGCCCCCATGCTGCTGTGCAGGACTTGTGGTAGATCCTTGCCTAGCCTAGCCTTTTCTCTTATTCTTTCAGCCACATCCTTTAATCACATCTCCTGAAAAAAGATTTACACATTTGATTCTTCTGATATCACACAGGTGCAGGCAGGAAGCAGGAAGGGCCATGGTGACTGCTAGTGGAGAACAGGCCCATTATTGATGGTAGTAGTAGTGTGAGGCCTGATCATTTCAGTTCTTCCTGAGGATGCTATTTTAAAGAAATCTCTTTCTCATGATTTTCACATGTAAGACATAGACCAGCAGGGGGTGTATTAGTGACATGTAATGGCGTCACTCTACACATAGGTATAGGGGAGTTCACAGATTGTGGATGTGGTAGAAGAGATTGTTGGTGGGTAGTAGGTGTGAGAATCGCAGTCTCTTGTTTCCACCAGGATCCCTATTTCTATTTTTCTTTTTCTTCCACAGTACTAAATGACTCATTCCCACTGTTTTATTTCCTCTTTGTTAAAGTTTATGTTTTTTCCTGTTGAACTTGTCTAAAAGGATGCAGCATTCCTAGAGATGTCTCTTTTCTTTTCTTTTCTTTTCTTTTCTTTTCTTTTCTTTTCTTTTCTTTTCTTTTCTTTTCTTTTCTTTTTCTCTTTTCTTTTCGAGACAGGGTTTCTCTGTGTAGCCCTGGCAGTCCTGAAACTCACTCTATAGACTAGGCTGGCCTCAAACTCAGAAATCTGCCTGCCTCTGCCTCTGTCTCTGACTCCCAAGTGCTGAGATTAAAGGCATGAGCCATGACTTGCCCAGCTGCTGAGAAGTCTATTTTCTATTGTCACCTTGTGTCCAGGACACCTTAAGTAGGACACAAGTGGAAGACATCACTGGGGATACCTCCTGGTGGCTTCTACTGAACTGATTTCATATAATGAGGTGATGATGAAAGACTAACTCTGAGAAAGGTACTATACTGTGTACAGTAAATTTCCTTTAAACAAATGTTCATTTGTGGTACTTATTTTATTTGAAATTTTTTATAATAGTTTTCAAAAATGATTTTAATTTACTTTAATAGTTATATTGTATATTATATATAAACAAAATTTTAAAATAAAAGAAAATAAAAATTAAATTTAAAAAGTTTTCATGGTCTTTAATTTTAAAAGAAAAAATGTTTCTGGGTGATTGAATCTTTGAAGCACAATTTTGGTAGCCAATTCCAATGTGATCAGTACTCTAGCTGAAGGATGGGATGTGCAAACTTGCTCAACTACATGTCTTTTATATGACTGTCCTCTCACACAAAAGGGAATATTCTGATCTGTAGGTTAGGTGCTAATTAAGGCATCTAGGTAACACATTATCTTCTTCAAATAGCCATAGAGCCTTTTGATATCTCAAATAAATTTCACCTACCTTCTTAGGGAGGGGAGACAAGGATTCTCCATTTTTTGGCAAGAGTTTTTTTTTAAATATTTTTTATTAAGTATTTTCCTCATTTACATTTCCAATGCTATCCCAAAAGTCCCCCATATCCTCCCCCACACTCCCCTACCCACCCACTCCCACCTTTTGGCCCTGGTGTTCCCCTGTATTGGGGCATATAAACTTTGCAAGTCCAATGGGCCTCTCTTTTCATTGATGGCCGACTAGGCTATCTTTTGATTTATATGCAGTTAGAGTCAAGAGCTCCAGGGTACTGGTTAATTCATAATGTTGTTCCACCTATAGGGTTGCAGATCCCTTTAGCTCCTTGGGTACTTTCTCTAGCTCCTCCATTGGGGGCCCTGTGATCCATCCAATAGCTGACTGTGAGCATCCACTTCTGTGTTTGCTAGGCCCCAGCATAGTCTCACAAGAGACAGCTATATCTGGGTCCTTTCAGCAAAAACTTGTTAGTGTATGCAATGGTGACAGCGTTTGGAAGTTGATTATGGGATGGATCCCCAGATATGGCAGTCTCTAGATGGTCCATCCTTTCGTCACAGCTCCAAACTTTATCTCTATAACTCCTTCCATGGGTGTTTTGTTCCCAATTCTAAGAAGGGGCACAGTGTCCACACTTTGGTCTTCCTTCTTCTTGAGATTCATGCGTTTAACAAATTGTATCTTATATCTTGGGTATCCTAAGTTTCTGGGCTAATATCCACTTATCAGTGAGTACATATTGTGTGAGTTCCTTTGTGATTGGGTTACCTCACTCAGGATTATGCCCTCCAGGTCCATCCATTTGCCTAGGAATTTCATAAATTCATTCTTTTAAATAGCTGAGTAGTACTCCATTGTGTAAATGTACCACATTTTCTGTATCCATTCCTCTGTTGAGGAGCATCTGGGTTCTTTCCAGCTTCTGGCTATTATAAATAAGGCTGCTATGAACATAGTGGAGCATGTGTCCTTCTTACCGGTTGGGACATCTTCTGGATATATGCCCAGGAGAGGTATTGCGGTACTCCGGTAGTACTATGTCCAATTTTCTGAGGAACTGCCAGACTGATTTCCAGAGTGGTTGTACAAGCTTGCAATCCCACCAACAATGAAGGAGTGTTCCTCTTTCTCCATATCCTCGCCAGCATCTGCTGTCACCTGAATTTTTGATCTTAGCCATTCTGACTGGTGTGAGATGGAATCTCAGGGTTGTTTTGATTTGCATTTCCCTGATGATTAAGGATGTTGAACATTTTTTCAGGTGCTTCTCTGCCATTCGGTATTCCTCAGGTGAGAATTCTTTGTTCAGTTCTGAACCCCATTTTTTAATGGGGTTATTTGATTTTCTGGAGTCCACTTTCTTGAGTTCTTTATATATATCGGATATTAGTCCCCTATCTGATTTAGGATAGGTAAAGATCCTTTCCCAATCTGTTGGTGGCCTTTTTGTCTTATTGACGGTGTCTTTTGCCTTGCAGAAGCTTTGCAACTTTATGAGGTCCCATTTATCGATTCTCAATCTTACAGCACAAGCCATTGCTGTTCTGTTCAGGAATTTTTCTCCTGTACCCATATCTTCAAGGCTTTTCCCTACTTTCTCCTCTATAAGTTTCAGTGTCCCTGGTTTAATGTGGAGTTCCTTAATCCACTTAGATTTGACCTTAGTACAAGGAGATAGGAATGGATCAATTTGCATTCTTCTACAGGATAACCGCCAGTTGTGCCAGCACCATTTGTTGAAAATGCTGTCTTTTTTCCAC
This sequence comes from Mus musculus, assembly GCF_000001635.26. Taxonomy (NCBI): domain Eukaryota; kingdom Metazoa; phylum Chordata; class Mammalia; order Rodentia; family Muridae; genus Mus; species Mus musculus. The sequence goes on along the minus strand of NC_000077.6, from coordinate 121,875,251 downwards.
TGGATGGTTTTAGCTCCCTTGTCAAAGATCAAGTGACCATAGGTGTGTGGGTTCATTTCTGGGTCTTCAATTGTATTCCATTGGTCTACTTGTTTGTTGCTATACCAGTACCATGCAGTTTTTTATCACAATTGCTCTGTAGTACTGCTTTAGGTCAGGCATGGTGATTCTACCAGAGGTTCTTTTATCCTTGAGAAGAGTTTTTGCTATCCTAGGTTTTTTGTTATGACAAGAGTTTTATATTTATAGTCTTAATACAATTTCAGTATCACTATACCCATAATTTAGTTAATATACTTAAATTTAATTTTCTGATAATGAACATATTTATAGTAGATCAAAATGACTAGAAGGAAGAAATATGCATTGCACTTAACAACAGTTTTCAATAGCAGACTCTGTTAACTGTGTATGTGTGCATCTGAAAGCTGCTCTCTTAATTTGCTGATAAAAAGTCAATTGCTGAGCACACTCCAGAGAAATAACACTTTTTAATTTAATGTTTGCTAGTGAAAATTTCATGAAATAACAAATTGAAAAGGTGATTTCCTGTATAATGTGCTTCCTGTGAGTCAGGTGGTCAAGAAGTGATTGATACTCAGCAGTCACAACAACGTAACTGTTGTTACCCTCAAAGCATGTATAATTGTGTAGTGATAGCATAGAACTCAGACGCATCCACCTTACAGTGTAACTCACCTTAAATGTTTTACAATATTCAATATAATGTTGATTCTAAGAAAACATATTGAATTATTAGAAAATTGTGATCTCTGATTGCACATTACAGACTAGAATTCATTACCTGTTCATCAGACAACATTACCAAGGAAAAACAGGGCAAGACCTCAGAGACCAATCACAGTTCATGCTTTGCATGATGTAGAAGAACACAGTAGGGAAAGCTTTAAGGAAAACACACAGGACTTTTCTCTCCCTGACCATCACTAACATAGCCAAAGGCACTCTGGTCATTGTGTGTTCTTCCTATGAACCTTCCAAATTATGAAGAAGCTTGGAATTCAACATTTTGAAAACTAATAGTCACATAACAGGGATCTTTCTGGAACTGCTTCAATGCATCAGCAGCAGATCCCATGTTCTGATGTTCTGTTGAATGGCAAGGAAGTGAACATGGAGGGTGGTCTAGAAAGACTGCCATGTGAATCTTTAAGATATTCATCTCTACCCTATCCAATATGTGTCTGTGTTTAAATAAACACTGTCAGAAGCTAGAGGGAAGCACCTTAGAACCCTCTCTTGCATCTCATAACACAATGGGGTTGGTTCTCTTTGCCCAAGGATCATTAAATCTGTTAGAGCATATCCTGGAGTTCTTGTCTGGCTTGAGAAGGCCTTTACTGTGCTTTAAACTCTAGCCCCCTTGGTCATTTTGGTGCCTCTTATTGTCTCAAGTGAAACAGACTGCTTTAGAACTAATGTCTAGGCTTACTCCTATCCCTATAGTATGGGCTTCCAGGAGCTAACAGAAATGGAGGCATGACTGTACTCTCTGAGTCTACTCTTCAAGATTTTCACCACCTTAGTAATTTCCCAAAGATTAGACAGTTAATTTGTGACTCAGGGTTCCACATCGATGAATTTCTGCTTGAAAAACCTGGGCATGCTATACACACCTATAATCTCAGCCTTTAAGAGGTAGAGGTAGGAGGAATTTCAATTCAAGACTACCCTGGGCTACATGTGAGATACACTGTCCTCATGGAAGAAAAAGAAATGGAAAGGAAAAGGAGTTGTAGAAGGATATAGATGAGGAAAAATGGAAGGAGAGGGGAGGAGGAAGAAGAGACTATTTAAAAGATGTTATTTCTATATCAAACATGCAGAGATCTATCTGTTTGTTATGATTTCCTAATAATCCAATGTGTTTTCTTAGAATCAACATTGTATTGAATATTGTAAAACATCTAAGTTGATTTATAGTGTAAGGAGGATGTGTCTGGGTTCTATGCTATTACTACACAATTTTACATAGGAGACCTGGCCATCCCTAAATGTGATACAGATGAGGAGGCCTGGAATCAAGGTCCCATGTATACAGAGAACTGACTGTATGCTGACTGTTAACTACACCTTACAGAAATTGTCAAGGTGATAATCAGAATCTAGTGGAAGATTCATTAATACAGATGAGTCTAGCTCATGTATGGTTACACAGGGTCAGTGTCAGGGAGGTGTCACAGAGTCAAACAGTGATCACCAAGAGCCCTCCCATCTTGTCTTTTAGTTAGCCTGTTCTATAACAAGAGGTATCCAGATGAAAAAGAAAGCAAAACCCAGAAACAATAACTTTCATTGCTCTCTGCTTTTTAACTTTTTTCTGAAAACATCTGTTGGGAGGCCACCTACAAAAAGTACATTAAACAGCATCTAACATAAACCTGACCAATCTCTGCCCTTCTGTGCACAGCAAGTACCCATTACTTACAGTGCAGTAGTACTTTTCAAGGGAGGACACAAGGAGAAAGGTGGGATTCACTTCTCCTGCTAGTCATAGGTCAGCCTATTTGTGGTCTGATGAACCAAGATTTTTTTCTATTCAAAGCAATAAAATATCTATTGCTGTGTGCTAAGAATCAGAGCTTTTGCTCAGTGCTTTCTTCTTTTTAAAGATTTTATTTATTTTATGTATGTTTGTACACTGTCATTGTCTTCAGGCACACCAGAAGAGGGCATCAGATCACATTACAGATGGTTGTGAGCCACCAAGTTGGAGCTGGAAATTGAACTCAGGACCTCTGGAAGAACAGTCAGTGCTCTTAACTTCTGAGCCAGCTCTCCAGCCCTTGCCCAGGGGTTTTAATACCTGCCCAGTATCTTGAGTTTAGATGTGATCATGAATAGAATCCCTATGATGGCACAAATGGCTTCATAAGGACAAGTAGAGAAACCTCATTATCACATTTGCTCTGCCTCACTAGGTGATGCCCTCATCATATTATGATGTAGCAAGAGGGCCCTGATCAGATACTATTACTGTGTTCTTGAAACTTCCAGTCTCCATAGTCATGAGTCTAACAAATCTATTTTCTTTAAAATATTACTCAGGCTGTGGTATGTGGTTATAATTACAGAAAATGAACTAAGATAGTATCTTTTGTTTTGTTTTCTAGTCAACTTGAGTATAGAACCTTTGAGGGATATAAATATAAAGAATTTATTTAGGGCCAGTGAAATGTCTCAGCAGGTTGATGATCTGAGTTTTAGCCCCAGAATAGATATGGTGGAAGAAGAGAACTAACTTCTGAATGTTGTCCTCTTGTCTCTACATGTGCACCATGGTACCCGCATGTGTGCAAGTAGGTACACCCACCCACACAAGTAAATAAATATTTTAAAGTTACTGTATTTTGTACATTTAACTCAACAATATTGGGCTGGTGAGATGGCTCAGTGGTTGAGCGCACTCGACTGCTCTTCTTTTTTTGTTTTTGTTTTTGTTTTTGTTTTTGTTTTTTGAGACAGAATTTCTCTGTGTAGCCCTGGCTGTCCTGGAACTCACTCTGTAGACCAGGCTGGCCTCGAACTCAGAAATCTGCCTGCCTCTGCCTCCCAAGTGCTGGGATTAAAGATGTGCGCCACCACCGCCCGGCTTCGACTGCTCTTCTAAAGGTCCTGAGTTCAAATCCCAGCAACCATATGGTGGCTCACAACCATCCATAAGGAGATCTGACTCCCTCTTGTGGAGTGTCTGAAGACAGCTACAGTGTACTATTAATGAACATATTTATTGATTAAGCTACACTGTATCATAAAGCACATGCAGTGCTGTATTCACTCAATAATATTAATTTTTCTACTTTGTTTCCAGTTTTATATTAACTTTTCATGTGACTATTGGCTATAGGTATTTTTATAATTTCTACTGTCAGTGTTGAGCCTCTTATAAGCATTCTAAAGTCCATGACTTTCGTTTCTGACCTCTATTGAAGGCTGTGGCCATGCCAACTAGAAAACAGTTCAAACTACAAGCTTCCATTGACTGGAAAATAAGCTCAAATAATAAGCGTCTACCATATGATTGATTAAGAAAGATTTCTTTCATTAATCCTATCATAAGCTTCAGAATTTGAGCAATTACCCCTTTCTTAATTGGTGTTTAAAGTCAGTGTACAGTGACTTTCAACAGTTCCAATGTGAGGTCCTTATACTGATAGTTAATCCTTTCTCAAGTGGATTTCCTTTTATAGTTTTTAAATGATTTCTTAAGTGGCCTCTGTTAGCACCCTAATCTGACATTACTGAAGGTGTTTTCAGAGTTAAATGTCCAAAATAATTTAGTTGTGATCACTTTCTACATTGTGAATCTTTGTAGTGATTTGACATTCGATGCTTCTTCCTAATGAGTAAACTTTAGGAGAGGAAAAGCAATATTGTCTTCTCATAGCGGACACAGGATGTAGACATTGTGATCATCACATGGACAAACCATTGAGCTTCTTGACTTGGGTGCTGAGAACAGAACACAGGCCCTCTGAAAGATCAGCAGCAGCTGTTCTTAACTTTTTAGTCATTTCTCCAGCCCCCAAATGTGGGTATATTTTAAAAAAAATAATAAAAACTGGACAAATCCCTGCTGAATAAGGTAAAATAAAAAATATTACTAAAAGTAAAGTAGAGAGTAGAAAGGGACAGAAGGTAAAAAGGCAAGTGAACGATTACCTGCCAACGAACACATTCAGGTTGGCTGTCATTCTTCCCTTAGGTGTTCCATTATATTCTGCTTTTCATAGTTTGTAATAGATATACTTGGAGCTTTTTAATAAAGAAGCTATGTTGTTTTTTCCCCCTAATTTGAAGCCCCTGGAAGTTTCTCTTTGTATTTGATGTTTTGTTATTTCTCTGACAAAAGCAGCTCACTTCAGACTTTTAGTTTTCTTTATATATGACTCATGAATTGTTTCTTCAAACATTGCTTTTACTCACTCTTTGCTATTCTCTTCTCTTTATTTTATGTGTTTTGTTAGCCATTTCATATATCTATGGATCTATGCTCCATTTTAATTGCACTTGTGTGTGCATACCTCTCTCTCTCTCTCTCCCTCTCCTTCTCTCTCTCTCTGCCTCTCTCTCTCTCTCTCTCTCTCTCTCTCTGTGTGTGTGTGTGTAAACCTCAGAAGTCCATGTTGAAACCAGAAGATGACTTGAGGAAGTTAGTTCTCTCCTTTCACCATATGTGTCCCAGGAATTGAACTCGGGTCATTAGACTTGGTGGCAAATGGCTTTAGCTGAGCCACTTGCTGTCTGCCACCTTGCTGTCCCTGATTAAACACTTTATTGCACCAGATTTTTTTCCCAAGGCAGGATTTCACTGTGTAGCCTTGACTTCCTGGAACTCGCTTTGTAGATCATGGTGGCCTCGAACTCAGAGAGATCTACCTGCCTCTGCTTCTGGACTGCTGGGATTAAAGACATGTGCCACATCACTTGGCTACAATGAGATTCTTAATTCTTAAATGTATTGCTTATTTTACAACCAAAACATGACTCAGTTGCAAATACTTACCTGATAATGACATACATTTTATCACTAGACTATATTTTATGCAGACAGGAACTGTAAAATGCTGACAAAAATCCATGAGCCTATGACTTTAATGGGACTACCCATTTCTTAGAGGACACTCACTAAAGCCCATAGAAGTCTTTTTTTGGAATATGTTAACCATTTCTAAACTAAAGCTCTTAGTTGTCATATTAAAAAGAATTTGAAAGTTATGAGTCTCTTTTTCCTTTGTCTTGAAGTCTGATTAATACAGTCATCACTAGAACTTCAGCACAAAAAATGTATCCACTACAACTTTCATGGAAGTAAAAATCTTTTCTTCTTTTAAACATAGCAGCATGAGACATGCACAAGCATCTTGACCAACCATGGATGAAATATTAGTTGTTATTAAATGGCTTCACAACTGTTTAAGTTTTGAAAGCAAGTGTTGTTTTACCCTGTAATTTTAGGATGGATTCCTTAAGAAACATTATCAAGGGCTAGAGAAATGGCTCAGGGGTTAGGACCACTGACTTCTCTTCCAGAGGTCCTGAGTTCAATTCCCAGCAACTACATGATGGCTCACAACCATCTGTAATGGGATGTGATGCCCTCTTCTCATGTGTCAGAAGACAGCTACAGTGTACTCAGATGCATAAAATAAACAAATCTTTTTTAAAAATTGTCTTTTTTTTTAAAAGAAACAGAATCAAACCTATTCTCAAAGCGATTTGGTGTGTAATAATGGACTTAGTGAAGTTCTTTCTGTTAAGAAACACTGTACCCATGAACTTTAAAAGAAAGAAAACCACTTGCATGAAAGCTTTGCCATTGGTAAGCCCTGAGCTCATGTGCAGCAGGGCAGGATAGAATATGATAGGGTTGAATGGAATTTCCCCTCTGCTCTCTGAAGGTCTGTAATAAAATGTCTAAGATAAATTAAATGGGAGAAAATTGTATAAATGCATTATTGTTCCTAAGTATAGCCCAACATGACTCAGCTTTTGGGCTCCACTCTTTCTAGGTGAAGTGACATACAGGAAATGTCAGGAAAAAAAGCATGTTGGGTTTTTCTCTTGTTGTTGTTGGGCTTTTTGTTTTGTTTTGTTTTTATTGTCAACATTACACAAGTGAGGCTCATCTTCAAAGAGCACTTCTTAATTGAGAAAAGCCCTTAATCAGACTGGCCTGTGGGCAAATCTGTTGGGCATTTTCTTGATTAATTATTGATGTGAGAAAGCCCAATGGATTGTGTGCAATGTGACTCCGGGTAGGTAGTCCTTGGTCATATGAAAAAACAAGCTGAGCCAACCATGGGGAGCAAGCAAGCAAACAGCATTCCTCTGTGGTCTCTGCTATAATTCCTGCTTCCAGGTTCCCGCTTGTCAGGGTTACTGCCTTGACTTCCGTGATAGACTATTAGTTGTGAGACAGAATAAATAAAACCCTCAAGTTGATGCTGATTGTGATGTTTAACATAGCATAGAAAACAAATTAGAACAAACAGTAAAAATCATTTAAGGAAAGTCAAAGGCTTGAAGAATATATAACAGTTTGGGACATTTATTTGCTCTGCAAACTTGATGGGCAATATTGTGTCCAGTCTTTGAGAACGTCCCACCTGATGGCTGGCTCCATTACTACATCTGACAGAAGGCTGAGGACAGTTAGAGGGACACCTGTTGCACTGTGCATGTCTTCTAGCTCTTAATTGCTAAATTACAACATATATAAAATAGCCTGTTGTTTGTGATAGTCCTTACCAGGTAATGTGATAGAATTCTAAAACAGGTATTCCTTTCTTCACTATGAGAATCAGTTATGGGGCTGGAGAGATGGCTTAGTGGTTAAGAGCACAGACTGCATTGAAGAGGACCAAGGCCTGGTTCCCAGTACCCACATTGGAAAATTCACAATTGCTTCTAACTCCGGCTCCAGGGGACCAGACACTTCTAGTCTCTGAGGGTGCCCCCACACTCCTATACACACACTAAAAATAAATAAATAATTAAAAAAGAAAAGCAGCTGTCAGCTTGCCTTACTATTGTATTTTATATATTTTTGTTTTTAAAAACAGATAAAATGTGGGTTGAATATTAGCAAAGTTCAGAGTTAGCAAGACCAAGTGAAGAGGGTGCCATTGTAATCAACCCAAAATGCTAATTGCTAGAGTTGTCTTAGTCTCAATCTCTCAATATTCTTAATGATGTGAAAAAACAACCCAGTTTACCAGTGCACACTTACTGTTGCCACCTATCCTGCATAGGATCTCTAATAACACTAACACCAATGACAGAAATAGTAACTAATGTTTGTTTATTTAGTGTCTGTTAGGTGACAGGGCCTGCACAGTTTTACATATTTCACCCTCAATTTTGCAGTAATTCTGAAAGGTATGTGCTATTTAGTCAGTTTTACAGATGAAGGCTCTAGGATGCTGTCTAGCACTCCATTGGTCTGGGACTCAGAGCTGGAATCTGAGTCACTCAATACTGAATGCTGCATGTTGTGTTGTTTACTACTTATCCTGTCTTGACGTGGCTTGCCATTCTAGGAGTAATAAACTGAGGTTGGTTGCATGAAACTTTAGTCTAAATATATAGAGAAGCACCTAGCATATTTTCTTATGCCAGAATGAATTTAAACATCTCTCCACAGCCAAAGATGACACAAACATTTAGTGAAGAAAAAAATCCTTTCACGTTGCAAGCCACCACCAGTATGTTTCACACACCCTAGCCTCAGTAACATACCTTAAAAAAAAAAATTGAGGACAGAGGAATCATCTAATGCTGACTTCTTGTGAAAGTACATGCGATTAATAAACCCAAACAGATAGGCATAAAACTTCATTCTGTTAATGTTTTATAAAGTAAACTAATTAAGTACTGCCTGGGAGTTAGTGCTGTAAACTAAGTACTTCCTGAGAGTTAGTGTTATAAGCTAAGTATGGTCTGGGAGTTAGTGCTGTGCAGAGCACTCAGGCTTCACTATGTGCCTTCTCAGCACTTCAGAACCATCAGTGGCCTTCATTGCATTAAGTCACTCAAAGGAGTTTCCACTATGAAAACACTATAATAAATTACATTATCCTTTATAAGAAATATTTATTAAAACATTTTGAAGACTTTACTATAGATCAAAACTATTTTATAAAAACACACACACACACACACACACACACACACACACACACACACACATAACAAAACTCCAAAACACTAGTCAGGCATATGTTCTGTCAGTAATCCCAGCTCTGGTGAGGTGGAGTCAGGTGGAGCCCTGGGATTCATTGTCAAGACAGCTTGTGCCTTCTCAGCACTTCAGAACCATCAGTGTCCTTCATTGCATTAAGTCACTCAAAGGAGTTTCCTTTGAGATTTCAACAGATACCTTAGAAAAGACTTTGGTGGACATTTTAATGTTACTTTATTTTATTTTATTTTATTTTATTTTTTTGGAGTCTAAAAAGATGACATTTATTATTTTTCACAGTAACACATCTTCAAACATTCCAGGCTAGTTTTTTTTTTTTTTTAGAATTAATTTTTTTATTAGGCATTTTCCTCATTTACATTTCCAATGCTATCCAAAAAGTCCCCAATACACTCCCCCCCCCAACTCCCCTACCCACCCACTCCCACTTTTTGGCCCTGGCATTCCCCTGTACTGGGGCATATAAAGTTTGCAAGTCCAATGGGCCTCTCTTTCCAGTGATGGCCAACTAGGCCATCTTTTGATACGTATGCAGCTAGAGTCAAGAACTCTGGGGTACTGGTTAGTTCATAATGTTGTTCCACCTATAGGGTTGCAGATCCCTTTAGCTCCTTGGGTACTTTCTCTAGCTCCTCCATTGGGGGCCCTGTGATCCATCCAATAGCTGACTGTGAGCATCCACTTCTGTGTTTGCTAGGCCCCGGCATGGTCTCACAAGAGACAGCTATATCTGGGTCCTTTCAGCAAAATCTTACTAGTGTATGCAATGGTGTCAGCGTTTGGAAGTTGATTATGGGATGGATCCCCGGATATGGCAGTCTCTAGATGGTCCATCCTTTCGTCACAACTCCAAACTTTATCTCTGTAACTCCTTCCATGGGTGTTTTGTTCCCAATTCTAAGAAGGGGCACAGTGTCCACACTTTGGTCTTCGTTCTTCTTGAGTTTCATGTGGTTAACAAATTGTATTTTATATCTTGGGTATCCTAAGTTTCTGGGCTAATATCCACTTATCAGTGAGTACATATTGTGTGAGTTCCTTTGTGATTGGGTTACCTCACTCAGGATGATGCCCTCCAGGTCCATCCATTTGCCTAGGAATTTCATAAATTCATTCTTTTAAATAGCTGAGTAGTACTCCATTGTGTAAATGTACCACATTTTCTGTATCCATTCCTCTGTTGAGGGGCATCTGGGTTCTTTCCAGCTTCTGGCTATTATAAATAAGGCTGCTATGAACATAGTGGAGCATGTGTCCCTCTTACCGGTTGGAACATCTTCTGGATATATGCCCAGGAGAGGTATTGCTGGATCCTTTGGTAGTATTATGTCCAATTTTATGAGGAACCACCAGACTGACTTCCAGAATGGTTGTACAAGCTTGCAATCCCACCAACAATGAAGGAGTGTTCCTCTTTCTCCACATCCACACCAGCATCTGCTGTCACCTGAATTTTTGATCTTAGCCATTCTGACTCGGTGTGAGGTGGAATCTCAGGGTTGTTTTGATTTGCATTTCCCTGATGATTAAGGATGTTGAACATTTTTTCAGGTGCTTCTCTGCCATTCGGTATTCCTCAGGTGAGAATTCTTTGTTCAGTTCTGAGCCCTATTTTTTAATGGGGTTATTTGATTTTCTGGGGTCCACCTTCTTGAGTTCTTTATATATTATTGCCCGAGCTTTTGTCCCCGCCGGCAAGAACACACTCAGGACAACCGGAGTCTTCTGCAGCAAAGCTTTTATTGCTTACTTATCAGGAGGGAAGACCCCGAACTGGGAAAATGGTGCTGCTTATATAGCCCACAGCGTGACGTTTCAGCACCTGATGTGGCGTGATAGCTCCTGATTTGTTGCTCGCCCATCACCCCATTACTACGCTGCGAGATGGGCAGTGACTAGGCGTGAGTTCACTCTTGCACTTGCGCATAAGGCTTGTTTACTAGTTAGGCGCAGTGGAAGCCAGCGCCATCTTATAATGGTGATTGCTCACGGCACGCACGCGATTGCTTGCGGCAGGGCTCTCCACAATATATATTGGATATTAGTCCCCTATCTGATTTAGGATAGGTAAAGATCCTTTCCCAATCTGTTGGTGGTCTTTTTGTGTAATTGATGGTGTCTTTTGCCTTGCAGAAGCTTTGCAACTTTATGAGGTCCCATTTATCGATCCTCGATCTTACAGCACAAGCCATTGCTGTTCTATTCAGGAATTTTTCCCCTGTACCCATATCTTCGAGGCTTTTCCCTACTTTCTCAGTGTCTCTGGTTTTATGTGGAGTTGAACCAGTTAAGAAACTGACCAAAGTAGATGAACATTGCTGTTGCTGAGTTGCAGCTATACAGGGCCCAGCCTTCCCTATCACTCTATGTTGAGGGAGGATCTTTTTTTTTATTATTCTTGTAAAATATACATAATATAAAAGCTATCATTTTTATCTTTTTAAGTTGATAGTTGAGTGGCATTAAGTACGTTCACGGTATTGTGGGATTATGATTCCCATCCATCATCAGAATTCTTTTACCATTTCAAACTGAAATTCTATACCCAATAAATACTAACTCTTCACTTCACCCTCTCATAGCCCTTGGCAACCACCATGCTACTTTCCATTGTTATCAATTTGATGTCTCTAGCTCCTTGTACAAATAAAATTATATAATATTTGTCTTTTGGCAACTGGGTTATTTCTTTTTTGTGTGTAAAATCCTTGGGGCATCTATGTTCTGGCGTGTGCCACAGCTTTTAGTCTGAATTATGTTCCATTTGTACCTAGTGTGTGTTCATGTATATTTGCATGCATCTTTTGAACAAATGCTGACCTTGGGTATTGTTCCTTAGGTGATATCCACCTTGTTTCTGAAGTCAGGCCTCTCATGTGAGATCAAGAATTTAGGCTAGGCTGTCTTGACAATGAATCCCAGGGCTCCACCTGACTCCACCTCACCAGAGATGTGATTACTGGCAGAACATATGCCTGACTAGTGTTTTGGAGTTTTGTTATGTGTGTGTGTGTGTGTGTGTGTGTGTGTGTGTGTGTGTGATTGTGTGTGTTTTTATAAAATAGTTTGGATCTATAGTAAAGTCTTCAAAAATGTTTTAATAAATATTTATTATACAGGATAATGTGACTTATTATAGTGTTTTCATGCATATATATAATGTATTTGACAATATTCCCCAACCCCCTTTATTTCTCTTTGGGTTGCATTGAATCTATAGATTGACTTTGGAAGTATGGCCATCCCATGAGCATGCAAGGTCTTTCTACCTTCTAGTGTCTTGTTTAATTTCTTTCTCCAGTATCTAAAGTTTTCATTATAGAGGTCTTTCACTTCCTTGGTCAGATTTAAGAAATGTTCTGCTTGGATTTTAAAGTCTTATGAATGGGATTATGTCCCTGATTTCTTCCTCAGTATATTTTTTCATTGTTTTATAAGGAGACTACTGACTTTTATATGTCATTTTTGTATTCTGCCATTTTTTGAAAGTATTTATACATTCTTTAGGTTTTCTGGTGGAGTCTTTAGAGTCTTTGATGTATAGAATTCTATTATCTGCAAACAGAGATGCTTTGACTTCTTCCTTATTGTATTATATTCCTTTTATTTGCTTTATACTGTTCTAAGATTTTTTCAGTACCATCTTGAATAAGAGTCAGGAAAGTGGAAACCCTTCTTTTCTCCATTTAATATAACATCAGCTAAAGGCTTGCCATACATATTATGGTGAGATGTGTTTCTTATAGTCTGAGTTTCTTTGGGATGTTTGATATGATTGATATTGGTTTTGTCAAAAGTCTTCCATGTCTATCAAGATGTCATATGATTTCTATTCTATAAAAAAAGAGATCACTTGTGAAATTTATAAAATCTATTGATTGACATATTGAACCAGCACTACATCTCTGGAATAAACCAGCTTGATCATGTTGAGTGACTTTTTGATATATTATTGAATGAAGTTTGCAAGTATTTTTAAATAAATTTTGCATATATGTATACTTGTTTTGGACATTGGTCAGTAATTTTTTTACTTTGTTTTTTTATCTTGTTTTATTATCAGGCTAATACTAGTTTCATAGAGTTTGATAATATAGCCTTCCTTTGCTATTTAATAGAATAGTTTGAAAAGCATTTGTGTATTTCATTAAAAGTCTGGTAATTTTTTTAATTAGTAGATATTTGATTACTGCTTCACCTTTATTGCTTTCTACAAAACTGCTCAATTTTTAAAATATCTTCATGATTTACTTTTCATAAGTAATATATATCTAGAAATCTGTTTTCAGAGTTTTCCAATTCATTGGAATATATGATTTTTAAGGTAAGACCTATCAATTTTTCTAAATTTTATTAATGTGTGTGGTAATAGCTCTATTTACCTTCCAGGTTATTAACTTTGAAATATTTCACCATGTTTTTTTATTAAATTGTTTTGAGAATTTTATATGTGAATACTATATTTATATCATTCTCATCCCTCCCTTTCCCCCAAACTCCTCCCACTTACTCAAATTCACATCGTCTTTTTCTTTCATTTTTCTTTCTAACCCTAACACCTAACCCTAAACCCCCAACCCTAAACCATAACAGCAAACTCAACCCTAACAACCCTAACCCTTAACCCAACTATTAACTCTAACAACCCTAACCCTTAACCCTAACAACCCTAACCCTTATCTAATCCTTAACCCTAACAACACTAACCAAAACCTAACCCTTTTACTCTAACCTCTAACCATAAAGTAACCCTAACACTATCCTAACTCTTAACCTTAACCCCTAACTCTAAGCCCTTAACCCTAACCCTTAACTCTAACCCCCTTAACTCTCCCAACTGTAAGCCTGATCCTAACAACCCTAACCCTACTCCCCCAACCCCTAACCATAAAGTAACCCTATCCTAACCCTTAACCCCAAACCTAATCTAACCCTCTACTATAACCTCTCTAATCCTAACCTAACCCTGTAACCCTAACCCTTCCCTGCCCCCAACCTTGTATAGTAACTCTAACCCTTAAACTTAACCAACCCTAGTTTAAACCTAAACCTACATTCTGTATCAGTTGACAGTTCAACCACAAAAGGAAAGCTCCTATTTCTAAATCCTGATTTGTTGAAAAATTCAAGTAAAACTTTTCATAGATGTTTTTGATTTTCAATCTTAAAAGCTCTGAGACCTGATATAGATCAGTAGCTCTAACCCTTCAATCCTAAAGGCTTGATTATAATAAAATACTTTTCATTTGCATTGGTCTGGCATTTTGAGGTATGTTGGATCAAGTAGACCTTATAACACAAAGGCTTTACCTTATTGAGTACATTCATAAGGTTTCTCTCCAGTATGTATTCTTTTCAGAATTTGGAGATAAATGTGAAGGGCAAAGGCTTAACAACATTGCTTCCATTCATAGGGTTTCTTTCATTATAATGAGGACTACAGAAATGTGCAAAGGTTTCATCATATTCAACACATTCATAGGGCTTCTCTCCAGTGTGATTTCTGTCATGCTTTTAGTCTGAATTGGGGTTTTATTGCTATGAAAAGACACCACAACCAAGGCAACTCTTACAAAAGACAACATTTAATTGGGGATGCCTTACAGATTCAAAGGTTCAGTCCATTATTATCAAGGAGGGAAGCATGGCAGTGTCCAGTGCTGGAAGAGCCCAAAAGCCCATCCCTACAGTAACACAATTCCTCAAATAAGGTCATATCTCCTAACAGTGCCACTTTCCCATTGGCCAATCATATTCAAACCACCACCTTTGAAGATCACTGTGACTTGCAAAGGCTTTGGCACATTGGTTACATACATATGGTTCCTCTCCATATATGTTCTTTTATATATTTGTAGGTTACTTGGTTATGAAAAGGCTTTACCCCAATGATGACATTCATAGGGTTTCTCTCCAGTGTATATTCATCTATGAACTCAGAGACTACTGACCTGAAATATGACTTTACCACATGGATTACATTCATAGGGCTTTCCCTCAGGTATGTGTTCTTTTATATCTTTGGAGAAAATCATGAAATGCAAAGGACTTACGTTGATTACTTTTGTAAGGTCTCTCTTCAGTATGAATTATTTCCTGCCTTTGAAGTTGAACATAAAAGTATTTACCACATTGATTACATTCATAAGGTTTCTCTCCGGTATGTGTTCACGTGTTTGGAAACTCTGGTATTGTGAAAAGGCTTTATCACATTCATTATATTTCTAAGGTTTCTCTCCAGTATGCTTTCTTTTATATATCCGGAGATTATGTGGTTGTGAAAAGGCTTTACCATATTGACTACATTCATAGGGTTTCTCTCCAGTATGCATTCTTTTATGTTTTTGAAGACTACTATGACATGTAAAAGCTTTACTACATTGATTACATTTATAGGGTTTCTCTCCAGTATGTTTTCTTTTATGTATTTGAAGATAATTATGATATGCAAAGGCTTTACCACATTGATCACATTCATAGGGTTTCTCACCAGTATGTGTTCTTTTATGGTTTTGAAGACTATTGTGACAGGCAAAGGCTTTACCACATTGATTACATTCATAGGGCTTTTCTCCAGTATGTGTTCTTTTATGGTTTTGAAGATTGCTGTGGTATGCAAAGGCTTTACCACATTGACTACATTCATAGGGTTTCTCCCCAGTATGTGTTCTTTTATGGATTTGAAGATAACCATGATATGCAAAAGCTTTACCACATTGGTTACATTCATAGGGTCTCTCTCCAGTATGTGTTCTTTTATGTATTCTGAGATTACGTGGATTTGAATAGGATTTGCCACATTGATTACATTCATAGGGTCTCTCTCCAGTATGTGTTCTTTTATGGTTTTGAAGACCATTGTGACATGCAAAGGCTTTACCACATTGATGACATTCATAGGGTTTCTCTCCAGTATGTTTTCTTTTATGTATTTGAAGATAATTATGATATGCAAAGGCTTTACCACATTGATTACATTCATAAGGTTTCTCTCCAGTATGTATTCTTTTATGATTTTGAAGACTACTTTGACATGAAAAGTCTTTACCACATTGGTTACATTCATAGGGTTTCTCTCCAGTATGTGTTCTTTTATGTATTCGAAGATAATTATGATATGCAAAGGCTTTACCACATTGATTACATTCATAGGGTTTCTCTCCAGTATGTTTTCTTTTATGGTTTTGAAGACTACTGTGACATGCAAAGACTTTACCACATTGATTACATTCATAGGGCTTTACTCCAGTATGTGTCTTTTCATGACTTTTAAGTCCACCATGATATGTAAAGGCTTTACCACATTGCTTACATTCATAAAGTTTCTCTCTAGTATGTGTTCTTTCATGACTTTGAAGACTACTATGACATGCAAAGGCTTTACCACATTGATTGCATTTATAGGGTTTCTGTCCAGTATGTGTTCTTTTATGAATTTTGAGAATACATGGTTGTGAAAAGGTATTACCACATTGATTACATTCATAGGGTCTCTTTCCAGTATGTGTTCTTTTATGGTAGTGAAGGCTACTGTTAGATGCAAAGGCTTTACCACATTGATTACATTCAATTAACTCCAGTATTGATTACATTAACTCCAGTATGTGTTCTTTCATGACTTTGAAGTCCACCACGATACGTAAAGGCTTTACCACACTGATTACATTCATAAGGTTTCTCTCCAGTATGTGTTCTTTTATGTATTTTGAGATGACTGGAACATAAAAAGGCTTTACCACATTGATGACATTCATAGGGTTTCTCTCCAGTATGTGTTCTTTTATGTATTTGAAGATGACTGTGTCGTGAAAAGGCTTTATTACATTGATTACATTTGTAAGGTTTCTCTCCAGTATGAATTCTTTCATGCCTTCGAAGCTGACCATGGCATGCAAAAGCTTTACTACACTGCTTACATTCATAAGGTTTCTCTCCAGTATGTGTTCTTTTATGTATTTGGAGATAACTGTGTCGAGAATAGGCTTTACCACATTGATTACATTCATAGGGCTTCTCTCCAGTATGTGTTCTTTTATGGGTTCTGAGAAAACTGTGTTGTGAAAAGGTTTTATCACATTGATTAAATTTGTAGGGTTTCTCTCTAGTGCGTGTTCTTTTATGTATTTGGAGACTACTGTGATGTACAAAGGATTCACCATATTGAATACCTTTACAGGGTTTCTCTCCAGTATGACTTCTTTCATGCCTGCAATGATAATTGGAACATGTCAAAGCTTTACCACATTCATTGTACTGATGAATCTTTTTATCTGTAGGAATTAATTTTACAATTCAGTCTAGTTGCAAAGAGGAATCAGATCTTAAGGTTTTATCACTTTGTTTACAATCCTGGTTTCCCCTTCATTATGGGTGGCTTTGCTCCTTTAAAGATACCTGTAATGGTAAGAGTCTTTATTACATGGCTCACATCTGTAGTGTCTTTTTTCTCTATGAGGTTTTTCATATATTTGAAGAGAACAGGAAGAACTCAGAGTTTTATCACACTGAGTGCATTCATAAATTTCATATTTTCCTATAGTGCAAAGTATACTACATTTGCATATAGAATTTCCAATGGAAACTTGTCAAACAGAGAAAAATTTCCACATCCCTAGTACTTAAAGGAATTTTTTGCAGTGTTAGGTTGTGGATATATTCCCAATGAATAGTGGATATAATTAGTTAGTTGGAAAACTAACTAATTATAAACTTGTATCACACTGAGAAAGTCTACTCAAATGGGGACTATCTTCTAATTGCTCTGGGAGAGAGAGGGGTACATTGCTTCTTTCAATATCCCTACGCTCACATGGCTTGTATCCATTGTGACACATGATATACCTACTAAAAGAAGAATAAATGAAAGATTTACACATTGCATTCACACAGTTTGACTCTTTGTTCATCAACAACATGTGGTATAGGGATTAAGGTTTCTCCCCAACATTTTTGACTCTCATAAACTGCCACTTTCACTAACCTTAGCAATGTTACTACAGGTATATGAGCAACACCAGCTTTACTATGGAATATTTCCTTATTAGAAGGTTTTGAACATATGCACCCACTCAATGCATATATCTTCTGCAATATGTGAGTGGTATGAGTCTAAATAGGTTGCCAGGTCTACAGAGTAGGTGCAATGTGGCTAGTAAGTAGTAATATCTGATGAGGCATTGTTTCCTTGTCTTTTCTCTCCGAGGAATGCCTTGCAAACACAAATCAGACACCTGACACTGAGGTTCATGGATTTTTGAGAATTTAATAATCATCAGTATACTTAAAGAAGTGCTTTTTGTATACTGTTGTTTTCCTATAAAACATACAGGACACATTAAAAATTCCTCAAAGGCATATTATACCAACTTGCATGTGAAAATTACCTTGCATGTCTTCTAGAACTTTGACAATGCTCTTCAACATTATGGCCTTCCCAATTGTAGCCTAGAATATAGTACCAGAAGAGATATGAATTATTATTGGAAATTAGGGGAATTTTAACTTACAATCTTCAGTGAACCTGATTTATTCACCTTATTCTTCCTCATTCTCAATTGAAATTACAGAAGAGCATCACAAAAAGGAACAGTCGTTCCCTTACTTGAAAAAAGTGAAAGAAAATTCAGTGTCTTACCTATAGCAGTGAGGTTCCTGTAGGTCTCCAGCATCACATCTTTGTAGAGGCTCTTCTGTGAAGGATCCAGCAAAGCTCATTCTTCTCGAGTGAAGTTCACATTTACATCATCATAGGTTACTGCACTCTAAAATATCCCACAAATGTGTATAACAGAAACCATGATACAGACATCACTGTAAATGTATACTTCAGTGACAATATAGTCATATAATTCTGCTCCATTTATTTCTTAACTCAGAGGTGCTAATATAATTATCAAATCATCTTAGAAGTAAACTCAATAATGAGGTTCACCTCTGTCATTGCTTTACTCTCTGAATAGGATATATAGCTTTGCAAGAGAAATGTCAACTAACGGGGTTGGGGGGTGGGGAGGAGAGGGATGCCTTTAATCCTAGCATTCAGGAGGCAGAGTCAGGTGTATTTCATTGAGTTGGATGCCAGCCTGGTCTATCCAGGAAAGCCAGAGGTACATGTCAAGACCCTGTCTCCCCTGTAAAATCAATCAAACAAGAAAGTGAAAAAGAACTCAGACGTTTTTACTGAAGTTCCCTCAAAGAATTATACATTCATTCCAGTTCTGTATTCATCTTCCAAAATCTTGAAGTACCCCAGTTAAAACTGTAACATTAATAGGATCTTACTAAAAGGGGATATATGTTTAAACAGTTACAAATGGACAGATGAAATATTAGCAATGTAAATGTTGATTCAAACTCAGCAACATAGGGCAGGAAAGATGGCTCAGCAGTGAAGAGCTCTTGCTGGTCATGCAAATAATTGAGCTCAATTGCCAGTACTTACAAGGAGGCTCACAACTACTACCCATTACTCCAAGTTCAGGAAGTCTGAGGCTTCTGAGGACCAGGCACACATGAGGTGTATACTCATGCATACAGGCAAAATACTCATATTAATAAAAAAATCAAACAAACACAACAGATAGGAAGAATGCTATGTGCCTGCAACTTAATGACTAAGAAAGTTCAGGCAGTATTAATGCCATGAATACATGCCATCATGAGAAATAGAATATTCTGCCAGATTTCAAAATTCACATGGATAAAGATCAATACAACAGCATATGCCTGACATGTACCAAAATTTATATTTCATGTCTATCAGCCAATAATATAAAAACAAGCAAACAAACAAAAAGCCAAGCACGTTGACCCACATTTAATCCCAGCATGCTGGAGTCAGAGTAAGGAGGAGCTTTTAAGTTTGAGGCCTGCATGTTCTACATAACTACCTACACAGAGAAACTTTGTCTTCAAAAACAACAAAACCAAAAACTACAAAATTAAAAATATAAAACCACCAGGCTCACAAAATAGCTTAACATTGAAAAGCAACTGCTTCTACTGCATCTTATGCAATTTAGAGAAAGAGTCTTGCTAAGAGCCATCTAGGAGAAACTGAAAACTAGCAGGTGATCTTCCTGAGATGGTTCTGCCATAGATTTTCTTCTTTAGGTAAGGCCAAGGAGATCACATTTGAGGAAAGATCCCTGTTATCAATATGTTTTTCCTGTTGTTACCATTAAATATATAACACTCACTAGGTATTGACCCACCATGTTGAATAGATTTCTGCAGAAGAAGATGCAGTATCTTGTAATGATGCTATATAGACAAATATATAATGAGTCTATAGAATTCCTGATTTGATTTAAATAATTTTAGGAAGAAAGATTTTAGAGATGGTCTTAATTGATAGAAAGATGTAATAAAGTTAAAATCAAGAATAGATCGTGCTCACTCTTCATAATAGTAAGTAAAGGTTGCAAAATAAAGAATCCAATGAGCTTTCATATTTACATTAAAAAGAGAAATAGACTTGGGACAATTTCATGTTCAAGGAAAAACATTTAGGAACAAGAATAAAGTCACTGGTGTGCACTATGATGCACATGGCAAGGTCATGTAAAAAAGTGTTGCTTTGAACTTATGATGAGCATATTATAATGAAACAATGCTTTGAACTTAATATCAACATCCTTCTGTAATTCCCATTTTATGTAACATTTTATCTCTGAGGTAATTTTCTAAAGAACTTTTTGTCTAAGAAGGTATAAAAAGATCAGAGAAAAGAAATGAAGATATTGGTTGAATGGTTTGGCTTGGGGAACTTTGCCCCATCCATCCATCCATCCATCCATCCATCCATCCATTCAAATGTGTATGTCTGTTCATCTATATGTACGTGTATATGTGTATATATGTAAGCATGCATGAATACTTATGGAGTTGTGATAGATGGTCAGGTCCAGCCAGAGTACAGGTGTATGAATGTTTGAATATGTATCTGTCTATGCATATTTGCCTGTATAGAGCATCTTAATCATTTTTCTTCCCTTCCTATCTGGTTCACAAAGAGCTTAACCAGCTTAGCCAGTGAGGCTTCTGCTAACTCACCAGAGAAACCACAAACAACAAATCCTTTTACTTAATTCCCTGCTGCTAAACAGGATGTGCTGCTAACAGCCAAGTATTAGCATCTACTAAGGGACAGGTAATAAAGAGTTAACTTTTTAGTGCTTAATGAAGCACTGAACAGTAAGAAAGAGTTAAATTTCCCTAGTGTTTATTTAGTATAAAGAGTTAAATAAAGCAGAGAGTTATAATGTTTAATAAAGCAGAGTTAAAGAGAGAAGAAGCCAAAAATTTTTAACCATAGAATAAGCAAGAAAGTTTTAAGAGTCTTTTAGAAGTTATCAGAAAGCATTCAGTATAGTTAGAAAGCTAGAAGGCCAGAGACCATCAGTCTTTAAAACTACATCTGGAAACATCAGCCTTTAAAACCTCATCCAACACTGTGTCCCATTTCAAGCCCATTCCTGGTCAGGGCTCCCAGCAGATTTTATAATGGTAAAGGCATGACAGCATGGGAAGGAGGCTCACTGATCAGTTTAATCCACAACGCACTAGACACAAAAAACAGGAAATGGGTTGAGTCTATAGACACTCAAATCCCATGCCCAATGAGGAATCTAGAAAGGCTCCGCCTACAAATGCTTCTATAAGCTCTCCAAAGATAGTCACAGAGAAGTGACAAGAGTTTAAAGACATTATCCTATCTGGGAGATTTTTAACTCAATCAACTACATCCTGACCCTGTTCACTATTGGCTAATGGTCATCCTAGGATAAGAATGCATTTAGTCTAACTTCAATGATCTGCAAGAGCTGCAGGAGTCTGCAAGAGCTCATACACTGTTCAAATGTTAGAAGTCTCTTCTGACACTCAAGACAATCTCTTGATTGCCACATCTTGTAAAATCAGAAACCAAGTTTTATCTTTCCAAAAACAATGGCACAGAATACCCCTTCTCATTCCAATAGAGAGGAATCTATACATAGTGAAGGAAGACTGGACCAAAGCAAACACAGATGGCTGGAACAGTGCTGAACTGAAACCACAGAGGAAGAATCCATGACCTTCAATCTTTCTTGTTTCCAGAATTTGGGTGATCCTGCCAAATTTGGATTCTAAATTGGGATGGACCCTGCCACCCTTAGACCACAGTTGTAGCAGGTTATATATGAAGTCCCTTCCAGGGACTAGGAATCACTTAGCCTACTCCCCCTTCCATTCATGGAAGGCTTAGCAGGAGGGAGTGTTTCCCTTAGGACACCTTTTTAGGCTTCCAATCCTGAGCAAGGACCTTCTCTTTAAAAGTGATAATCTCTTGGAAAATTCAGGCCTGTCTCAGTATCTGTAGTACTCATTCAACAGACTCAATCAATAGTCCATCTAAAAATTCAGCCCATTATTTTTAACTCTGTTGGCCTTAATTTCTGAGGGCATGGGCAGAATACGAAAGATTTTTGGATCAAAATACTACACAATTGACTTCTAGCTAAATTTTTCATGGGGTCTATTTTCCACCAAAACCCCATGGCCTGAACTTCTGTCTGCATTACTGGCAATATTCAGATCTTCCAAGTACTACAAGAAAAGCTGATTAAGCTCTGAGTACAGCTTTCTATGCCATTTGATATCTCAAGTGATATTTTCCACATTCCCCCAAACAAGAACATTTTTAGACTGTGTCCAGCAGCAAAAATAGTCTTTTTTTTTTTTTGCCTATGATTTTCTTTTTGTTCTAGCTTGCTACTCTGCTGCTGCTGTGATTGAATTCTCTACCCAAAAACATTATCTCAGGTAATGAACAGGTTCACTCGTTTGGTCCTGTCAGATTTGCCAAGAAATGAGTAAAGGCAAGCCTTTAGGATCAGGAAGAGGAAACTAAAACTGTTTTTCCATACAAAGTCCCCAAACTAACAAAAACTCAAGTTTTACTAAAACATGATAAACTAAATGTTCAGAAGACAAAATCAGGTGAAGGTCTATCATTTCCCAGGGAAACAATAATATAATTAGATTATAATGAATAAAATCACACACCATAGATGGCACCATTGATAGAAGGAGACAGAAAGACAGACCTATAAGGCTTTTAAACTACAAGATTACAATAATAATAATAATAATAATAATAATAATAATAATAATAATATCAAAGAAATTACAGGCCAGCACTCATCCTGTGTACCCTGTTTCTCCTCTTTGCCAGAAATAGATTGGAAGTGGCAAAATGTCAGTTAATTGAACAAAGAGGCAGCATAAGGAATAGAAAAAGATTGATTTTTTATTTTATTTTATTTTTTACCAAATCCACATTGAATAGAAGCCTAATATGCAAAATATATAAAGACCTCCAGGAACTAGATGTTCCAAAGCAAAAAAATACAACTAAAAAATGGGGTATAGATCTAAACAGGGAATTCTGAACTGAAGAATCTCAAATGGTCAAGAAAGACTTAAAGAAATTTTCACCATCTTAGTGACATAACCCAGACTCAGAATGACAGATATGGTATGCATTCACTTATACGTGGATATTATCTATTAGGTAAATGATAATCAAACTATTATCTATTAGGTAAAAAAATAATTCCACAAAACTACGGAGGTTAGGTAAAGAGGAGGGCTATAGGGTGGAAGCATGGATCTCCCTCGAGAGGGGAAACAGAATAGTTTCTGTAAGTAGACTGGGGTTTGATGGGAGCAGGAGTGGGGGGGATCAGTTGGGGTTGTGGGGTGGGATGGAAAGAGTACAGTGCAGGAAGAAACAGCTGGAATTAGGGGGCACTTGGGGATTAGTGTAGAAACTCAGTGTAATGGCAGCTTCCTGGAATCTATGAGGGTGACCCTGATGAAGACTCCTAGGAATGGAGATTATGGAGCCTGAACTGAGCATCTTTGAAGCCAGGCAGGGCTTCAATGTTGGGGGTGGGTTACATTTGGTTGAGCTGTTGGTCAAGGAGGCCTCTTGGAGATCTTAAACAAGCCATGCTGATGCTAGGACAAAACTTGGCTCTCTGAAAACTGACAGCAGGGCCCCATCACTGAGGACAAATTCCACACAGCTCACTGAACATAGAGGTCAAGCTTCAGCCTATGTTCTAGTCTCTTGTAAGAGAGAAGATGCTCTATAGGCTACAGAGAGAGAAACCTGGACACCAAGCAAGCCACAAAAACCCTCTACCTACAATTGGTCCTTCCTGCAAGATGTGCTGGGGCATGGTGGTAACAAACTTGTTTAAGTGGCCAGCCAATGCTTGGTTTAACCTGAGGCCCTGGACATGAAGGGGGTCCATGACTAACACTGTCTGGATTTCCAGGAACCCTACAGAGACTTAAATTGCAAGCATTGGCTGGCATAGGTCTGTGCCAGGTCCTCTGCTGATATGTTATGGCTGTCAGCGTGGTGTGTTCGTGGGACTCCTAACAGTGGGAGCAGGTGTAGCTCTGATTCTTTTGCTTGATCCTGAGACTCCTTTCCTCTTATTGGTGTTGCCTTGTCTGGCCTCAATATGAAGGCTTCACCTTGTCTGTTTCTATCTTGTTTTGTCCTGTTTGGCTGTCCTCTCTTGGAGGTCTGCTGCTCTCTGAAAAGGAAGCTGAGCAGGGTGATCTAGGGGGGAGGAGGATGGGAAAGGCGGGAAACAGCTGGGAGGAGTGGAGGGAAACAGTGGTCAGGATGTATTGTATGAGAGAAGAATCTATCTTCAATTATAGCATTAATTCAGTATTGCTTAAATGAAAATGCCAAGGAGGAGGAAAGCAATAATGAACAAAAGAAGCCAAGCAGTGAAGACGGGGACAGCGTGATTGGGACAGACACGGTTCTCCTTCTGTTTGTGTAGACGGTGACCGTCACACAGGAGTATAAGAGTATGTTTTAATTGTCATCTCAAAGACTTACTTCTCCATCTACTAACCTGTGCTAGTCCTGGAAGCTTCTAGCCTCTGTGCAATCTTATGTGAGACTTACAGCTGAATAAACTCACCCTTTCTTTTTCTTTCTGAACTCTGGCAGGCTGGTCAGCTCAGTTGTTCTGGCTCTAAACTCCTCTCCATGTTAAACGATTCAAACTGACTTCTCTCACTTCTGACTGAATTGCTCCAATTGGCCGCAAACTAGACTAGCATTCTGTGTTAATCTTCTGGCTCCTCCTCATCCTCTGGCTTGTTTTATCTTCACCTGTGTCTAGCTTATTCTCTCTAACCTGTCTCTGTAAACCTGCTTCCTCCTCTCTCACTCTGCACTGCTTCCTCTATGTTGCTTCTCTTCCCTCTGTCTTCTCTAGAGACTTGGGCAGATCCTGTTCTGTTAAGCCTTTCCCTGATTCTTTAGACATCACTTTCAAACACAGGTGCTTCCTTCTAAAACTAACTTTACATTCATTGCTTGGATTCAAAGGTGTGTGACCCCTAAACTTTAATTTTCCTACCCTCCAGCTACTACTGATTTCCCTTCCAAACAGAGAGGCCCCGGGCTCTAAAGCTCTCTGTATGGTGATCAGAGAGGTGGGCTCTGTCTGTGCAGCTCCCCATGCCTCCTTGTGATCTCACCCAAACCCAGCCACACTGAGCCCACGCACAAAACAATGTTGAGGAATAATTTAATGTCTGTTTCCTTACACATGTATTATGCCACATGATGTGGGATCTCCCTACCCACCTGCACACCACCACACATACCTGAAAAAACCTCTGTATTTCAGAACCTCCTTCTGTACCCTGGGATTGAATTTCCCTGAATCACAACATTCATTGTGGCTGCTGGTGATGGAAAGGTAAAAGGATTTTAATCAAACATTGCTGAAGGATGATCCCCATCACCTCCTTTCTACCAGTTTTGAAAAGAATTGTAAAATTTATCACACAAAACTGAATGTGCAGTGCAAGGTTCAGAGCTTCTAGAAACCAGATCTTTGGTTTCTAAAATCTGTCTTCCCACTGCACACCAAAAGTAATGCTTGTGTGTGCACACTGGGCAGTGATATTATAAGCAACAGAGCTTCCTATGGCCAGAGCTGCAGAGCCTCCTCCTCCCCAGGGAATCCACACTCAGGCAGACTCAGAGGCCAAGGCCCTCTGCTCATGTCACCACATGTACCAAAAGAACCACAGTCTGGTTCTCAGTCCATCACAGTCCAATCAGATTGGACTCTGATTGCTTAGCCAACCTGTTCTTCCTTGTGGCTGCCACAATCACGATGGCATGGCTTGTAGTCTCCCTTTCGGCCCTCTGATGAACATCAGAGGAGAATATGGAAAGAACCTGCCAGCTACCTCCCACTTGCGCTCCTCCTGATTGCTAGCTTTTCCACAGGACAGTAGCAGCTCCCCTACTGGAGAAGTAGAGATTAAAAGACTCAGATAGCATAGGCCTTTCCAGCTCTGTCCTTCCACCCCACCCTAGGAGCAGACAGAGCCCTAGTCTGGTAAATTTGTATTTTAGTGATATCTTCCATTCTTCAAGGTCACCTGTTCATCTTCCAAGGCACAGAGTCCTTTGTGTGCATATGTCATTACACACTCAATGTCCAGCATAACCATGCCCTGCTTCACAGCTGGGAAGTGCTGCATCCAAACTTCAGCCAAACTCAAACAGTAACAACAACTGAAGCAAAAGGTGGCTACGAATCTGAAATCAAGGAACAGTAACTGGGAGGTGAATGAAAAAAGAAATAAAAAGAAAGGCCGTGGCTGCCCCTAGGTATAGTGGAGTAGAAAGCTTACTATAGATAAAAGTGAGGTAATTCCATGGCTCAGATGGGTAGTTTTAAAACTCTGTTATGATATCTCTCTTTAACTTAAAGATCTAGGGCGTTTAATCAAATGAAAGCAAAGTCATTGCCCTGGGGAGCAAGAGACTGGGATCAAGGAGACCTCAGCTAATGTAGCTTGTTTCAGAAACATTTTTCTGAATGGCTGAAGATGGGGGTGTTCTAGATTTAATAGGTCTTCCTTATTAAAGGGCAGAAAATCACCCCACACACAATTAAAAGATTAATTTTAAAAAGTCTTTTTGATAACAGTTTGCATCTATCTCTGGTTTGTAGTGACATTTTGGGGAATCCTGGAATTTGGGTTTCCTTATAAAACACAGATTTTCCCATAGTGAAGTAATTCAGAGGCTACTGCTGGGTCCAGCAAGTGGCTAGGACAAGGGACCTGCCCCCTAGCCCCGGGTTGGACCCACCACACTAGCTCTCCATGTTCAGACCCCTGCTCCTCCTGCTGTTGGATGTGATCTGTATTCACCATATCCCAAGTTCCGAGCTTGCCTGAGTGTGCTTTACAGCACACAGCAGCAGGGCTCAGAGCACAATACAAGCAACCATTCAAAGCTGCTCAGCGAGTAAGCTGATCCTGCCTCAAGGCACCCGGAAGAACCCGCCTCCTCTTCTGATTGGGCAGGTCCGTCTGAAGGCTCTGATTGGCCAGTGAGTCTTGAGCGACATGAGCACCTCCCTTATGTTCAGACGCGATGAGAGACGCAGAACAGTGACTCCTTGCTTAGACTTGCAGCCCAGAGCCAGACCTTTTCCAGATCTGCAGGGATTTGCATTTCAGTAGTAATTGTGCCCGTCCTCCAACAGCCTACCCAGTCCAGGGGAGGACCCACCGCTCCAGCTTCCACTGTTCAGCTGCCTGCTCCTCCCCTTTGTGGGCAGTGACCCTAAACTACCTGGTGCAGACTTCAGAGACTGCCTGAGCTCCCTTCACAGTAGGCACTTCCCCTTCTCCCTCCTAGGATCAAAGTACATAGCTTGCATAGATAGCCCCCTTACCCAACTTGCAGTGGGAGTTGGTCCGACAGGTGGAAGGGTGCCCAGAATATTAACAGTTAAAGAGATTTTAGGAAAGGAGTTTTGTTTAGTAGCTTCATGCTGGGTTCGGGTAAACTGCAGCTATTTCTCACCTGGTGGGTATGAGACAAGTCTGGGAGGAAAGCAGGAAACATGAAAAACACTGGGGAGCATTACTGTCCGCTGGCACAACATCCTCCGTGGGAAGGTAAAAAACAAACAAACAAAAAACCCCACAACAGTATTAGTGAAGCTTCTCTAGATGAACAGAATTGATAAAATAAATCTGTGTGCGCAGAAAATGGATTTACTAGAATAGTTCACAGGCTGTGATCTAACTAGTCCAACAATGGCTGTCTACCAATGGGAAGTTGTAGAATCCAGTAGTGGCTGCTAAGTACATACATGTTGCTGTGTGTCTCAGTCTTCAGTATCTATGAGAATTCCAAGGAAGTGGGTTCTAATGCCAGTAAAACAAAATAACCTCCCACCACCACTACCACAACAACTAAAAACTTGCTAACCAGATGTAGAACAAGCAGACAGAGAGAAAGAGCTACTACACTGAATGTCCTCTTTACATATAGGTTGCTACCAGAAGCTGTGGCCTAGAGTAAAGGTACATTTCATTGCCTTAAAAAAATCCATGTTGAAGAAGGGATTTCCCAACTCAAAAGCTATTACCAAAAAAAAAAAAAAAAAAAAAAAAAAAAACCTGCACAGCATCCAAAATCTTTCAGTTTTAGTCAGTTCCACATGTAGTCAGTTTGATTACCAAGAATTGCCATCACAGCCAAAACAGAAGAACTGAGAAAGATCTCTCCCCTCACCTCTAGTTGCAGGAAAAGAAAGCATGGGAATTGTTTGCAAAGCAATGCCTTTCTTCAAAGAAGGGATCACTGGTATTTTACTGAGGGAGTCTAGATACACTTGCATATAGGTATTGCTACTCCCACACATGCTCAGCTAAATCCTCTCCTGAACATGGTCACAATGTCAAAGCAGTGATATTTAAGGGTATTCTTAGCTCAAAGTCAGCAGAAACATATGACACACACACACACACACACACACACACACACACACACATGCACACACATATATACATAAATATGATGGCCAGAAATGCCTCTGTAATGTCCACCTTGTACCACAAGGTCTTAGCTGAAAATCTAGCAAATGACACTGTGAAAGTAGATTGCTTAGGAGTCAATGCTGGCTGTCATGATTTATGTATGATCTAACAGATGTATCAATGCAACGATTTTCACATATACAAAGGACAGAGAACACAAATTCAGAAAACATCAAGGAAAACTCGCCTATCTGGACACTTTTCTTAGAGCAACAGGTTTGCTGAGTTATTCTAACCTCACAAGAAGGCTGCTCTAGCCTCTCAGCAGGCTGGCTCAGAGAAAGACCACAGCTGCTTCCGTGCAGGACCAGAAAGCCTTCATTTTAATTAGCTTTGGCAATATGTTGCCTGTCTCAGGGCTGTGACATCACTAAAATTCTGGGTTTTTTAAGATTCATTTTCATTATATATACATATGGGTGTTTGCTTGCATGTATCTGTGTGCAGTACCGACAGAGGGCAGAAGAAGGCAGTAGATGCCTAAGACTGGAGGCCCAACAAATGCTTAGCTACTATGTGATTTCTGGGGATGGAACCTTGGTCTTCAATAGCAACACCAAACTGCTCTTAACTGCTGAGCTATCTCTCTAGCTACTTTTTATTTAAAATTTATTTTTATACATCTTAGTTAAAAGATACTACATCACTTTCCCCTTTTCAGTCCTATCTCCACCTTTCTCCAAATTCTTGCCAGCCAATTTCTTGTCAAGTATGTGTGAATAAGTATGCTCAAATATATGAATAAAAGTGTCTGGGTCCATTTCTGTTGGTTGTGCGTATATGGCTTCAGGATTGACAATGTTGCATTGGAGCCAAATGGGGCTCATCTTTGCCCAAGGCTAACTTTACTTGCAGGGGAGATCCGCTCCTTGATGTACAACACTTTGTTGCAGGCACAAAGGTTCTTGTATGCACAGATCATTAGGGAAACCAGGAATGCCAAGCACACAGGGACCTCTTCTCAATAAAGGAAATAAATTGCAAAAGGCTGAGAGTGGATTTTCTTAATGACCTAGTGCTATCTGTGGAGGCCAACTTCACCTACCTATACCCAAATTACCTTACCCAGACTCTTTATTCCCTGCACTGTTACCCATCCTTAGAGGAGATGTCACAAGTACTTTATGACCAGCTGACCTCTATGCTATTGATCAGAGATCACATTAAATTCTAGGTCTTTTAGCTATAGAACCCTCATGCTTTGTAAACATATGCACACACACACACACACACACACACACATACATATCTAGTCAGTGGATGGAACAAAGGTCCAAAGACTTTATTTTTTCTCCCATAGCTTATGTATCCCACAAAAACCTTTCAAGCAGGAGAAGATTAAAATGTAACTGAATTTTTCTTCTAGTGAATGACTATGAAAAAACAGTGTGCTCCCTAATACCTTCACAAAAATTAACATTACATAGTATAGGTAAAGAAAATAAATTATTCCTCAGAATCCACGTACACTCATAAGCAACTTGCTAGAGATTAACACTGTGAGCAAACAAGGGAGTTTTCTCAGCCACTTTCTTACTGGCAGGCAGCAATTTGTGGTTACAAACAAAGGATTATTATATTATTTATCTTTAAAAGTAATCTCATAAGACTCTTAAAAGAATCGCAAATCTAAACTTTTATATGAAGATCAGTAATATCAACTTTAAATCCTCAGACTGTATATCTACTCATCAGCAAGTTTTATTAAATCATATCAGGAAGCTGATGGCAAAAATTGGTTGTAGAGAGTTTGGGGGTCACTTGGCAGGAATCTGACATTGGCCAAGGACAAGGAAATGGGGTTCAGACAGGAATCTGATTTTAGGCCATGACAAGGAAGTAAGCTCAGGCAGAAATCTAATTTTAGGCTAGAACAGGAAAGTAAGTTCAGGTTGGAATCTGATTTTAGGCTAGAACAAACAAGTAGGCTTCAAGGCATGAATATGACTTTGGGCTAGGACAGGGAAGTAGGCTCAGATATCTTGGTCATCCTGATAAGCCTCACAGGCTGGAGAGATGGCTCAGTGGTTAAGGGCAGTGACTGTTCTTCCAGAGGTCCTGAGTTCAAATCCCAGCAACTACATGGTGGCTCACAACCATCTTTAATGAGATCTGATGCCCTCTTCTGGTGTGTCTGAAGGCAGCTACAGTGTACTCATACACAAATAATTCTTTAAAAAAAAAGAAAGAAAGAAACTGTGATCACAGGAGTGATCATGGGACTTTGCTTATTGCCTTGCTTGTTCCTTGACTATTTGTGTTTATTGTACTGCTTACCCTTATGGCTTGCATGTAGTTAAAATGGTATAAAAGCAGATTGGGAAAATAATAAACCTGCCTTCAGTCTCAGAGCTGTCTGGGGTCATGCTACATTGTTGCTAATTGTCCTTTTTCTTTTTAATCCTCACTACTGCTCTGGAGAACCTGTTTGACTGAGCTGTTTTGGTACATGGGTATAAGAAATCAACCAACCATAACTAGTCCAGCTTCAGTGAGAGTCAGGTCAGCAAGTGCTACCATTGGTCTTGTTCCCTGACCTTAAAAAGTCCTTGGCTTAACTGTACCTTTCTGAACTATGAATTTCTCTATAAGATTTCCTACATCAGAGCTAGTATCAAAAACGTCTTAACCTAGCTTCATCAACAATTTTATTTTTCCAAATGCTTTCTAAGGGTGGTGGTCATTTCTGACAAGCTACACTTCCAAGTTCTTTCCTAGGGCGGTGATTGAATCATTAATCTGCTCCAGCAGCAATGCCTGAAAGAGGTCAACAACTATTATTAGTACCAGAGATACTGCCCAGAGAGGAGCTGGAAACCCCTTAAGAGTTTTCATACAGTTCTTAGATTAAGAGGGAAGTGAAGGCAACAAGCAGAAGAACTGCATAAGAGCATGAAGTCCTCAGAACACTTAGTCCTCTGAGCCAGCCTCTCCTAGTGAGATCTATGAGTTCTAAAGCCCTGTCACTCCTCTTGCGTGGCCCTAGGCAATTTATTCACTTTACCATTCAACTATGCCCCTCTCCCTCCTCTCCTCCCAGTCCCATCCTCCCACCATCACCACAAAGGTGATTTCGATCATGGTCTTTACTACAGCAATAAGGAAATAATTGAAGACTTACTGTAGACATTAGAATAAACATAACACTTTTCTTAATTTGGTAAAGAAGTTTTAATTTTTCTCAGAATATGTTAAAGAACAATTTAATGGGACTTCCAAGTCAAGGAAATGTCTTTAAAGTAGACAGTGGCTATTTTTATTTTTAACACTTTCTATGTGCTTTCAGTAATATATTAATTCTATTTTATTAGCATATACCAATTGGACAAGTTAATGGTTTTCACTAAGACATTTTCATACATGTATACAATGTGCCTTGTTTATATCCTACATTACCCTCCCTTCCCTCTCACCCCTACCCCTGCTTCTTCTTACCCCATAATCACCTTTCTAATTTCATTTCTATCTTTTTCTACTGACCAATCTTAATTAGTGCATTTTATAATCAGACTGGATTCAGGCCATCAGGAATTGTATAACTGGTTCGGGTTATTTGTTACTGTGTATTCAAACAAACTTTCAAAAAAAGGTTAAGAATACAGGAATAAAAATCAGGCCATGGGCAGCCCCAAAAAACATAACAAGAAACATAATCTTAAAAAATGTCCTGAAAATGTAAGCTTTAGCTGCAGATAAAACACACACCCCTATTATTGTTGAAATTGCACTTTGCAACACTGGATAACCTAACAGATATAATGCCTCAATAGACTTTTTGTTGACTGAAGGCTCAGTACTGGAAACAAATGCATAGGAGATGTGTGCAGAAAAATCAAAAGAAAACCCTATACAAATTACAAGATTAATCATGGATATGGAATCAAGATTAACATTCCAGAATGCCATAAAACCTGTCACTCCCACAATCACAGAAGCAATAGCAAAAGTGACCCACAGGGAACACACTGGATGAGGAATTAACAATAAGGAAACAATGAACATAGCTGTTGATGCAATCATGACATTTCGAACAGTGTTTTCTATTATTGCAGCATACTGATCAAAATATATGAATGCTTGGTTATATACCATTAAGGGAACTTCACAGTTTTCAGCTATACTTCGTAACTTTAATAACATTCTTTTCTTATTGCTTGAGGATGAAACATCTACAATCTGGATAAAGCCTCGGGAAGAAGTGATTTCATTTGATGAGGAGATATTAATATCATATGTAAAAATGGGGAAAAATTGTAAAAAGCCTGCAATATTATTCATAAAGGTATTCTTGTCATTAGGATTATTTCCGCTGCTATTCATGTATTGCATATATGCCTCCAACCAAAACTCTGTGAGATTTTTATCTACATACTCATTTTCTTCAAATTGTGTCATACATTTGTCCAGTTTCTGTCTTACGTCGTTATCCCAGTAGTTAACACTTTCAGTAACAATGACCATAACTCTTGGACCATAATCTGAAAAGTAATCTTCCTCTACATTGAAGTAGGGGGTGATATAGGAATCATCACTTGCCAGGTTCCGAAGATCTAACCCTTCTTGCACTTGGAAGCACCCATATATACTGCTTATGATATAGAAAATGTATAGCAGCACCACAATAAACTTGGCTTTGGAAGTGGTAAGAAAAGGACCAAAATAATCTCTAAAGAACAAATTCATTGGATGGTTATCTTCTCCATGTTTGTCTATCAATGAACCGAATGGGACACAGCAGGACTTTTTAAGTGAGGAATATTTTTGGTCTGGCTTTTCCAGCCAGCGGGACCATGCAACTTCTCTTTTACCATCCAGAGCCATAACTGCTCCAAAACAGGTGATACTATAAAAATAGCAAAAGAGCAGGGTTGTTCCTGTATAGATGCAAAAATACTGTACAGATCTGAAAGAGCTGGTGATTCCTGTATAGAAAGCAAGGACATTGGTGATGGTGGTGATTGTAATAGACACTGCCACCTTTGAATATGAATTGGAGAGTCGTTCTCTTATGCTCTCTGAGAGGCTGGTCTTCTGCCAGGCAGAAATCATGATAAACATGTCATCAACACCAACACCTGGAACAAAAGAACAGGCCCTCAAATATATTAATAATATACAAGTTAAAACCCGGAGCATTTTCAGTTGCTTGCCTTGCAAATCACTGCTTGAACACTTTTTGTTCAGGCTGTTTCTGGACTTAGATCAGAATTTCTCACTCATTCCTCTGTAAGAAGTCTCAGCTCTGTACATACCTGTTGTCTGTGCACAGCATACTCTACTGTTTAACCAGGGTGCCTTCATGATAAAATGAGGACATCTACCTGATATCCATTACATACTAGTTGAAGCAGCATCAGCAATCTTTGATGACATGAGTCATTTCAACCAGTATACAAATACATCTATCAAACATTCTGTTACTTGAAATGCAAACTGGCAAGTGTGTTTATAGGCAGCATCAGGCCATGTTAAAAAAAAAGCCATTTGGATTAAAGCACCTACTTTATAGAAATACACCCAAGCATACACACAAATCTAGTATCCCCATGTTATGGGAAATATTTTAAAAATTCTGCAAGTTCCCACGCTACTCTCTGCCTTGCAGTCTTACCACCTCTGCCTCTTGGCTATCCCCTGTCGGCAGTCTTCCCTTCTCCGGTTTGCTTACCTTCTTAGCTATCCACTGCCTACAGTCAGCAGTCCTAAATGCCAGTAACTCAGTAAATCAAAACTCTAGAAGCTTATAATTAATCAGTCAGATTTATATATCAATAAAATCTCAATTCACAAGGTGCCCACACAATAATTTCAGAGCTAATTAATAATACAAGCTGCCCATCTAGATTAGGCAAGTTACTGCAATTATTCTATCCCTATATGATATTATAGCTACCTGCTACTATTGAAAGCCACGCAGAATCTGAATCATCCTGTTTGCCCTCCATCTTCCTCTTTCTCTTTCTCCTGTGTTGCTCCCTGCATCTGCAACTCTTAGCCCCGCCTCCCTTTTCCCTGTCCAATCACAGGCTTCTTGTTGTATTAATAGTTAAATTAATCAGACAAGGAAAATTCTGCTACATCCCCACTTGCCCCTATTTGGCCCCCATTATGTGGTAGACACAATGTTTCACTGGTCCTGAGATGAGAGGGGTGTGCAAAATTCAAATCTTCTGAATCCTTTCCATGATGCAATTTCATGATTGGCTTAAAACAAAACTGAAGAGTGTTTGAGAGCTTTGACATTAATAATGTCAAAAAAAAAAAAAAAGAATGGAGACAGAAAAGGAAGGAGACTAGACAGTCCAATCCTGCTGCAATGAATTCACTTGACACTACAGCTGGGTCTGCTTGCACTTGTGTGTGCTTTTATTCCCATGTGTATTTACAGTAAGTCTTGGAACTGCAATGTTGATCTCTACTTCTTTTTCATAGATTACAAGTTAAGGTGGGAGATACTTGGAATCACAAGCTGGCCTGTAGTTCAGATATTCATGTACATGATGGAGGGAGAAAGATCCAAAACTTGCACAAAGATAGAGGGATTGTCATAAACTGTATAGTGGCGCCCCAGGACTAGCACCTCTCAAGTCTCCAGCTGAACAAAGGGAACAATTAGAGACACTGAGGACCAAGAATGGAATGCATCGGTCTCTTAGATGTTTAAGAACTGACTTTATTACTCATAGAATTTTATTCAGAAATTCTCCTCACAGTTCTTAAGTTGCTGGAATCACATATACAAATCTATACACACACTCCTGTAGATACAAACTGTACAAATACAGTGATTACAGACTGACTTGCAGTAAACACATCCCCCTTAACTATAGTTATTGATGACTGTGGAGAAAGAGAGACTCTTGAACTGTATAGAAGCATCACATTTCAATAAAAAACCTATGGCCAATGAGCTGAGGCAGGAAATAGGAGGTGGGAGTTCCAGCAGAGAGGGTGAGGGATTCTGGGAAATAGTCAGGCATGGGAGATTCCAAACACTGGAAGAGACTGACACATAAACCTGAGAAGAGGTGACTAACCATTGGTAGAAAGTAGAGTAGAGTGGACTGGATTATTGAGATATGAACTGCTCAGGGAAGGGAGCCAAAGCTTATGGCCTAAGCGCTTATTCATGAAATATTCAGTCTCAGAGTCATGATCTCAGGGCACAAAGCAGCTGGGAGGAAAACCAACAACTATAACTGTGGGCACACTAGCTGCGTGTACAAACATGAGGATGTATTCTTAAAAACAAGGTTAAGTTGATGTACAATATAAACCCATTTACTATCTACAGGGAAAACATTATTTCTCTCAAATGTGTATTTGTGTGTGTAGGCTTACTCTTAAATTCTAAAAACAGCATAAAAAAACCCTACAATCTCCCTGTCAAGGATAACCCTGAAA
Organism: Mus musculus; assembly: GCF_000001635.26. Lineage (NCBI taxonomy): Eukaryota > Metazoa > Chordata > Mammalia > Rodentia > Muridae > Mus > Mus musculus. Next base: position 121,839,181 of record NC_000077.6, on the reverse strand, counting down.
AACTTCTTAAAAATTTCATCTAGAATTTGCTCTATGTAAATATTTTATTTTTGTTTAACTTTTATTCTTTGTTCTATATCATGTACCCCATTCTTGCTCATCTCCCCATTCCTTCATATCTGCCCTTTGGCCTTTCACATACACACCCAATTAAAAAACACAAAAACAAACAAAAAACAAATCATAAAAAACATATCATCATGGAATCTGTAGTGTGTCACAGTGTGTCTCACAATATATCCCTCTGTCCACACATTTTTCACTTTTAAACTTTCATTGCAACAACTCATTGGTCTGGTTTGAGGTCTCTGGCTCCAGTAACACAATCAATGCTGCCTTCTCACCAGGCTTCCTCCCAGTTGTCCTGCTGTTGCCCTGTGTCATGGAGATCCTGCAGCTTTGGATCAGCAGGACTGGCACTTTCAGGCATTCCAACCACTTATAGATGATAATTTGGGGATGTGCCAACTCAGAGCCCTGGGTGGTAGCTGAGTTAATAGTCAGTGTGCCAGTTCTTCCTTAACCATACCACCATTGTGAGCTCTCCAGCACACAATGCTGCTCCTGCTAGGCCACCCAATGCTACATCAGTAGTAGACAGGACAGTTCTCCTGTTCATATGCCCTTGAGGTTGGCCCCACCTGCACCCCTGCCTCCAGGGCCAGCTCCATTCTGCTGCCCAATCAAGGCACAGGGCCCACCTTCCCAAGTGCTGCAGCCTGTAAGGAGCTGGACCAGCTCTCCAGCTCCCAAGCCCTCAGGTTTGGCTCATCTGTGCCCTTACCATCAGGGCCAGCTTCATTAAGCACCCAGGCAAGGTACAGGGCCCACTCACCTAAGGGTTACAGCTGGTAAGGAGCAGGGCTAGTTCTCCCACACTAATAAGCCTATGGGTAGCTTTCACAACTGCAGAAGGTGGAATAGGGTTGGGGTGGGAAGTGGGAGGGGTATCACCTCTGTGCTACCACATAGCAGATGCATCCTAGAGTCAGCTCTCCCACACTCAAACCCTTGGGGCCGACTCACCCAAACTCCTGCTATCAGAGTCGGCTCCACTGTGCTGCCTGGGTGAGGTACCCTGCAGGCCCACTCTCCCAAGTGCTGCAGCTGGTGAGACATGGAACCAGCTATCCAGAACACTGCAGCCAGTGAGGGGCAGGGCCAGTTCTGCATAGCCCCTGGACATCCATGTAGCTCCCAGTGGTTGCCATGACCAGGGATACCCCCATGTTCTCTAGTTGTAAGTGAGCCATGGACATTGACACTGACCCCTGCTGATGCATAAGCAAGGACCCAGACATGGCCCACAGCAGCAGCTTGGGCTGGGACTTCATGATGGCCCCTGGTGGCAGGGTTGGCCACTCCCAACAGGCTATTCCTCTCCACCCTCAATCTCCAGATCCACCTCTCTTCATAACACTCAAGCTGCCCCACTTCTCTCTCTCATCTGCCCACCACACACTTGCACATTGTGGTGGCTCCTGCTACAGGCTGGCCACATGGCTGGCGAGCTCCTGGGTGACATCTTCCAGTAAGTGATGTCTATGGCCTGCCTGTGAGGTGCACCAGAGGGCAGGTCTTTGGATGGCATGGCTGAATGCAGGTCTGTCTTCCTCCTTCCACAGTGCTGCCAGGATTTGATTTGAGTTTTATGTGTCCTAGGCATAAAACAGCTTTGGCCACCAAGCCAGACATCAAGCTAGGATGAACAGAGGATTGCCATCTGCTCTGCCTCTGACTGAGATAAGAACACCACGGCCACCAAGGTGCCTCTTTGCTCATTGCCGAGGGGAGGAGGGGAGTATCTTGTTTTATAATGAGAAATTTTCATTTAATTACATTTGTATTTTTTAAAGGTTAAATATGGTTTCAATGTTTTAATATGTTTGATTTGACAAGCTCCATATTGATATGGGATCAAGTTGCTTTCAATATTTTCTTATTCAAAACACACTAAAATAAACCTATTTATTTTATTTATGATCAATTACAGTTATCAGATAAATTTTATAGAAGTGAAATTCCTTGTCTATAGCTCTCCCTTTTTAAGTTCTTTGATTTGCTACAAACTTGGGGGAATGAAAACCAATTTAGGGCTGGCGAGATGGCTCAGCAGGTAAGAGCACTGCCTGATCTTCCAAAGGTCCGGAGTTCAAATCCCAGCAACCACATGGTGGCTCACAACCAACCGTTATGAGATCTGATGCCATCATCTGGTGCATCTGACAGCTACAGTGTACTTATTTATAATAATAAATAAATCTTTAAAAAAAGAAAAAGAAAACCAATTTATACTTTTCCTACAGCAGGCTCTAGAGAATGCTCATTTACACAACATCCCAAAATGATCTCACTTGTTTTGATGAATCAAGAAAAAAAGAACACTTTTTTGTTTTGTCTTTGTTTTTTAGATTAATGTGTATCCCTTGATACAAAATATTTCTTCTTGTATTTTCAGGGGTTTCTATTTTGTTTTCTATGTGTGAACTAATGGCCATATTTCTTTCCTCTATTTGTCTAGGGTACTATATTTTCCAATTCTTAAGACAAATAATTTATACTTTCTGTTGTTTGAGCCAGCTAAACAAAAGACATTTCCTTATCCACTGAACATATCTACAAATTTAACACAGCCTCGTAATTTTTTTTACTCACCAAGAATAAGAAATGGTGAATTTGCAACTATGATCACAAATGGGACCCCAAGGTGCAGCATCAGGCCAAAGCCACTCACCACTGACATGGCAACAGAAAACACTCCAAAGACTGCAACACACATCTTGTTTCTTATACAGTCCAACCTGTAAATTTAGAGGGAAAAATAAGAACTTAAGATGGTGGCTTCCATATTGTTTTAAGGCTAGAAATTGCTTCAAAACAATGACTGATACCTACACTTACAAATATATTATAAGGAAAAGAAAACAGGTGAGGACCCTAAATGTGAGGATGAAAACTAGGAATTCAATGACGTTGATCACATTCCAAAAGGAGTTTTTTACCTGTTCTCATTCCAGTAAGGAGGCTGCAGTCCAGAATTATCTGGGAAAGCAAAACCTTGCAGCATCTCAGAGACCTGCTAGCAGGATCCTGGAGGAACCATAGACCTGCTAGGAGGAGCCTGGAGGAACCATAGACCTGCTAGGAGGAGCCTGGAGGAGCCATAGACCTGCTAGGAGGAGCCTGGATAGCCAAGCCACTGAGAGATCCTCAGTCTGCCCAGCGGAGTTTACAGAGAACTCTAGGATGGGTTTTTCATAAATCATCACCCATGTTAAGCTGTGCTTTCTGGTGATGCAGATATTCTTTTTGAGTCATCCCTGCTCCTATAAGTACCCCTAACCCATACTCCTTTTAGGAATCCCATTTAAAAACTTATTACATCAACAAACTAACTCTGTTGCAATCATTACTTTGATCTGTTGTGTTTCCCTTCTGGGTGGATAGATATGTGTTGTGTCTTCCCAAGAAAATAATGTCATACAATAACCACACAAATGATGTTTCAGTTAACAAGGTTATTTGGGGCAGTGTAAAATGCATGATCAATAGGAGTTCCAGAAAATTAAAATGGGGCTGAAAACATGTCAGCTAGTGAATGAACAGGTAAATATGAAGGAAAATAAAAACTAACACAGAATAATCTTCAAGAAAATTCATAGTGAAGGACTTAGTAGCTATTCAGACCTAAAAAACCCCCCAAAAAACAAAAAAACCTCTTTCTTAAAGAAGTTTTAAAAGATGCTGGAGAAATGGCTCAACAGTTACGAGCACTAGTGGTTCTTCCAGTGGTCCAGTGTTTGGTTCCCAGCATCCACATAGTGGCTCATCATTAGGTGATCCACCACCATCTTCTGTCCTCCATGCACCAGTAATGTATACAGCACATTGGCATACATGCAAGCAAAACACCCATATACAAGAAATAAAAAAATTCTTTTAAAATTCACTAACTTATTTCATCAATATATTTATTTAAATATCTTTTGTCCAATATGCCACTTCTCATTTTATTTATTTATTTACCTCTCAAGCACTGCCCCCCTCCTGGTCCTTCCTTCAGCAAGACTCTCCCCCATTCCTCCTCCCCTTCTCCTCTGAGAGGGTGGGGCTCCTCCTGGGTATACCCCCACTCTGGCATGTCAAGTCTCTGCCAGATTAGGTGCATCCTCTCTCACTAATGCCAGACAAGGCAGCCCTGTTGGGGAACGAATACCATAATCAGGCTACAGCTTTAGGGAGAGCCTTTGCTCTAGTTATTGAGGGGCCCACATGGAGACTGAGCTACACATCTGCTGCAAATGTGCCAGGAACCTCATTCTAGCCCATGTGTGTTCTTTGGTTGGTGGCTCAGTTTCTGAGAGCTCCCAGAGGTCCAGGTTAGTTGACTCTGTTGATCCTCCCAGAAATAAGCCCACATACCTATGGACACTTGGTTTTTGACAAAGAAGCCAAAATCATGCAATGAAAAACAGAAAGCATCTTCAACAAATGGTGCTGGTCTAACTAGATGTCTGCATGTAGAATGCTCATATACTCATATTAATCACCCTGCACAAAATTCAAGTCCAAGTAGATAAACATAAAACTGGATACACTAAATCTCATAGAAGAGAAAGCGGGAAATAGCCTTGAACGAATTGGTACAGGAGACACCATTTCCTGAACAGAACACTAATGGCTCAGGTGCTAAGATCAACAATTGATAATGGGAAACTGAAGAGCTCCTTGTAAGGTAAAGGACACTGATCGTAGGACAAAACAGCAGCCTACAGATTGGGGAAAGATCTTCACTAACCCTACATCTGGCAGAGGACTAATATCCAAAGTATATAAAGGACTCAAGAAGTTAAACTCTAATAAACCAGATAACATTTAGAGGCAAATGGGGGGTGGGATCGGAAGTTTGCAGAGGGGAGACCAGGCAGGGGGACAACATTTGAAAGGTAAATAAATAAAATAGCCAATACAAAAAGAAAAAAGAAAAAATGGAGTACTGAGCTAGACAGAGTCATCAGGGAAATGCAAATTAAAATGACACTGAGGTAAAAAAAAATTAAGAAAAAATATATTAAAAAACCACAAAACCTAAAACTAATAAGTTTTCATCAAGAGAGGTTTAAGGCACACAATTTACTTGCAAGCAAATCAGCAATTAAAAGAAAGAAACCAAGCAAACATACAAGGATCCATCTCACAATGGCAGCTGAACTTCACAATACTGTCCACCTATAAGCAGTTTTGAAGACAAGAAAGATACAAAATTGAGAAGATCATTGCTTTTCCTCCACAGTATCAAAGAACCACTGAGGCCAAGCAATGTATGCCAAGGTCAGAGTACCTGAAAGACCATTGTGTGAAGCTGTAAAGGTGAAGTCTAGAATGTTTTTTGGTTTGGTTTGGTTTGGTTTGTTTTTTCGAGACAGGGTTTCTCTGTGTAGCCCTGGCTGTCCTGGAACTCACTTTGTAGACCAGGCTGGCTTCAAACTCAGAAATCCTCCTGCCTCTGCCTCCCAAGTGCTGGAATCAAAGGCGTGTGCCACCATGCCCAACTGAAGTCTAGAATGTAATTGAGACCTTAACGTGTTGAAGATGTCAAAACCGTAAGACATATATCAAGGAGAACTGCATATAGAGAATGGAACAAGCCCAAGAGAGGGACTATAATGGCTGAGGCATCAAGACCATTGAAACTGAAGTTCCAGATACCAGACATATAAAGTTTGTCTTTGCACTTCTGGGTTTCAGTCTTCCCCTCTTCTACTGTTTCCTCACTATGTCACTATGCCTCCTTTTTGGAAGAGTAATGTGTATTCAGTCCCATTTTATAAGGGAAGGATATAATTTATTTTTTAACAGGGAACCACAGTTAAGAAGTTAACTTGAGTCTCAGAAGAGGCTTTAACTTTTTAACAGTGCTAAAAGTTAAAACTATAGGGACTTTAAATAAAAGATTTGTAATTTTTATTTTATGTGTATAATTTTGTACCACAGTTATAGTGATGAGAAGGGAGGGTCAGGCCAACAAGAACTGGAGTTACAGGCAGTTGTTGGCCACCATGTGGGGTGCTGGGAACTGCATCCAGGTATTCTGCAAGAGCAGCAAGTCTCTTAACTGCTGAACCATTTAACCTAGCTACTACTGTGGGAATGTTTAAAGTTGGACTAGATGCATCATGAGCCTTTTGGGACTGGGGACGGAAAGTGTTAGTTAGAATGAAATAAGTCCCCCCATGGGCTTATGTGTTTGAGTACTTGGTCCTCGGTTCCTCAACACTTGGTACTGTTTTGAAGAAGTTATGTAAGGGTTAGGTGGTAGAGCCTTGCTAGAAAAAGTGTGTCACTGGGGCCCAGCTCTGAGGGTCTGTAGCATCACTCCACATCTTCTTGTCTCTGTTTCTTATGTGTGGATGGAATGTGGTCATCCAGACACCTGCTCCATGATCAACTGTATCCCTCAAGAAACAAGCCAAGTGAAATCTTTCTTAAGTTTCTTTTAGTCGTGGTTTCTATCACATGGAAAGTAACTACAGGAAAGTAACTTATACAACACTGTAACTTATGGAATGAAGTGACAAGGCAAATATATGACAATAGATTCCTACTTTTTTAAAAGAGAAAAAATTTAATAATTTGAAATCTGTAAAACTAGGAAAGAAAATAAGAACTAAAGCTGACAGAAGTTTCTTCGTCTTTTCTGCTTTCAATAGCAAAATGCCTTAGACCGAGTAACCTATAAAGAGCAGAAGGGTAAAGTCAGCAAAATCAGAGGTATGAAGTAGACTAAAGTTTGTCTGGGTCTCTGGAGAGGGATAAGCAGGTATTGCATAATGAACATGGAGCCGCTGTTAAGAGGGATGGGAAAACCTTGTGAAGCAGATACTAGTGTTGGATAAACAGGATGGATATAGTTAATATTACCAAATTGTTCACTTAAAATAAAATATTGCAAGGTGTATATGTTCTATCACAATATTATTATGAAGTAAGAAGTTAAAAAAAGTGAGAGTTTTACCTGGAGCATGATACAACTGCAAAGAGTATGATTAAAATGTATGCCAAGTGAAACAGGGGGATCACGGTCTTGGAGGTTGCCTCAAACTCCAGCTGCCTGGAAAGGGATGAAAAGTAGACCACCTGCAACAAAAAAACACGCCCGGGAAATAAAGTCAGGTTACGGATTCTGTCAAAGCACGGGCACTACTGGATGCTTCAGCCTGTTGATGGGCACACTGTAAAAAGTGGAACAATTGCCTCTTCACATAAAATCTGCAGCATGCTTTCCAATGTCTCCTTCAAAATGCAAACAACTGTGAAACCCTGCCCTCCTTCACAACTGTGGAACGTGTGGCATTTTATAAATCTTGTTAGATTGCCATCTTCTCATATTTTAATATCAGTATCTCTTTAGGAAACACTGGGCTTTCAGTAAGCATTCACTTTCACTGGGGTTATATTTTGGGATTGCTGGCCCAGAGATTTATCAGACAATATGTACTTCAACACTAAGCTAGGTTTCTTATCTATAACTACCCTGAAAAAGGCTGAGCTAGCTATCTGTCTTCTAAAATAGCATGACAGACCTTGAAAGTTTTGTCTTTCATTTCGTTAGATACAAACAGGCTTTAAGGACTCCTAGGAATAAGAGGAGGGGTCACTAAAAGAAGTAATTTTCAAGTGACTTAATTAGAAAACCAAACCCTACAGCAAATGTGAAAATCAGTTTCTATACGAAATGGAATTACAGACACAGGATTTGTGTAGAGACCAGAAAGATGCCAACACATTTATGATCTCTGGCGCCATCTGTGTTCCAATAGGTTTTCACTCTAAGCACAGTACAGCATTCCCAGCTTAAATGCAAAGGTCACTTTGTCTCTGCCCTTAGTGGCCCCCCTTGCAAACCCTAACCTCCAGAATACCTCTATCTCTTCCAGGGTCAGACTGCTCTTCATGTCATTAAAATGGTCAAGAAAGTGAGTCAGCCATGCCTGGCTACGTTCACTGTCTTCGGGGTCCTCCGTCTTGAGGTAGTACAGTAGTCTCATTGCTCGGGACTCCACGAGTCGTTGACTTTTTCCAGTCATTTGACCCAAAACATTTCCCCCAAAGAAGCCCGCTAAGTAGATGAGCTGGGTGGGCGTGTTGTGGATAGGGAAGGTGAGGTCCGACAGGTTCAACGACGAGTTATGCTGCCAGGAAAACAGCAGAGGGTTGGGCGGCACGCACAGCGTCTTGTACTTGGCACACACCTCTTGGTATAGAATCTGCGTTCCATTTTCCTGGACAACTTTCAGCGCCTGCACCGCCTGGTCCAGCTTGCTCACCTCTTTGAATATTTCTGGCTCCAGCAGTGAGTTGGCGAGGGACACCACCAAGATGGATGCAAAGTTGGTCTCGGAGCTGGTCCTGGAGGCAGAGAAGCGGTAAGTGTCATTGGTACTGAAATGACCCTGCACAAAACGCCGCTCTGCCTTGGCTGGGCTGCCAATCGGTGTGTACTGCTCCTCCAGGTTCTCCTTTTCCTTGGGTAGGAAAATGAGACCGGTGCCCAGGGAGGCCGTCAGCAGTGCAGGCCCGAGCAAAAACAGCCAGGGGTTCGCGCCCACTGTGGCGCCAAAGCGTTGGAAGCCCCGCGACAGCGGTGCTTCCAAGCAGTTGGTGTGGCAGCGACGCGGCGGAGGTGCCTCCTGACCCAGCGGTGGCAAGCGCTCCAGTGGCGGCCCGGTGGTCCAGCTAGGGCCCGCCTCATCAAGTGGCACGGCTTCCAGTTGGCCTTCCAACGGTGCCTCCCGCTGCTCCTCCGCCTCTCCGAGCTCCACCTTGGACGGTGACTCCCCCTGCTCCTCCTCTCCGGGCGCCACCTTGGAGGAGATCATGTTGCCCACAGCTGTTCAGAGGAGCTGCTGCAGAGCTGTTTTCACCCCAACGGTTCAGGACCCAGGACCGTTGGTTGCTCCTGTGCCCGGATGCGGAGGCGACGGTTGGGAGCACGTGGGCGAGGCGCCCTCCTGGTGCAGATCTGTTCCAGGGTCAGAGTTAGTACCAGATCCGTCCTTGGCACAGAGCATCTCCTCACGCTCCGCCTATGGCGCATTCCCTCTACCCCTGTACTTACCAAAGCTCTCAGTGGGAGCATAAATTTAACCTTTCTACTTTGGCGGCCCAGTGGCTGGGACAACTTCACATTTACTTTGTTGTCATGTGTCCCTACTAGACGGTCAGAACCCCGAGGCTGAGGATTATTATATCTAGTTTTGCTAACAAATTTAAATGCCAAACCAGAGGAACGTAAGTATTTCTTAGAGGAAAAACTGCTTATACTACTTAAACAGTTATCTATCAATCTAAAGTTTACACAGTTCCCAATCTAAATGAAAAGTGCACCAAGACAGATTTGGGGACCATTATGAGTTAGCATCCAAAGAAGGAAGCGTTTAGATGGTTGCTTCCAGTTATTTCCTCGGAAGCCAAGTAAAATGACTGCAACCAGATAGTGTTTATTGGAGACTGGTTAAGACTACTTAACAAAGTTTCCTCTAAATGTGTTGCTTGTGTGTTTGTAGAGTCTACGAAACAGAATGAGTTGCTTTCACCACAGCAGAAGATAAGTTCTTTGGTCATTTGCTGAATTACCATGCCCATCCTGCATGTTTCTTCACCCCAAAGTAGGAAAGGCCTAACAGATTAAAGATGCTGCTCCCTCCATTTTTAAAATAAATTTAATGAGTATTAAGCTATTAGGATTACTTACAGGAGCAGGGGCAACCCACAGACAGCTATATCCCCCAAAAGACCCACCCTCCGTCAACATCGTGCTTCTTAGAGTTAGTACTTGCCTACACGAAGCTGGGAAAGGTTGGAGTATCAGGGAGAGTCAGGGGAGGGTTTTGTGAAATTCCTTCAGAGATCCAGTTAACAACCCAATTACATTCAGAACTAGGTATCTTCTGTATATTTTTGTTGATTTTGTTGCCATAACTGTAGGCTAAGATCTCCTGTGGGTCATCACAGCTGTTCTACCACATGGCAGCAGTGGATGTGTTAAGAGGAGTTACCTATCACTTTTGCTTAAGCTGGGTAGAAGAGTGGTAGATAAGGCTTTGGTTCTGGGCTTGGGGGTCTGAGGAGACCACAAAGAGAAAAGAGAGAGAAGAGGGAGAGAGGAGAAGATACCATGGGGTAGGTGAGTCATGAAAACATGGCTAGGAGGGCTGGACAATTGGAGTTAAGAGTGGCCCAGATGAAACATGCAAGTTATAACTAGGGGTTATTTATAGGAAAGTAGATACTAATAGTTTAGAAGGTTAATATCTGTCCAGCTCTAGTGCTTTAAAGACTTACTATAAATATAATGGTTTTGTATCTTTTACCTGGGAAGTGAATGATCAAAGGTGGGGTAGAAACCCCTGACTAAGATTAAATGCTTACCACCACAAAGTACACTCCAGCATCGTGACAAGTGGAATGAGAGCTGCATCCCTGAAGCTACCCAAACAACCTTCACACAGTTTGGCTAATCAGTCTCCTCTATCTGTAGCAAGGTTTTACTATACATAAAACCTTGTAGAAGTGAGGGTCTTGTGAATTTCTTTAACTTCAAAAACTTTCTGGGCCTTGCTTTATTTACTTCTTGAGCCTTTCCATATGAAGATGTTCTCCAGGATTCCTGGCAGGGGTGTGGGGAGGAGGACTGCTTACCCACATTCAACACAGCCCAAACAGAGAGGATTTAGAGTCACATACCCAAGGAGCCGGGGCTCTCTAAGATGTTTGTGAGTTAGAAAAGTTGCACAAAGCATTGCAAGGAGACTGGAGACCATCATTGGAGGACAGCAGTAATATTTTAGACTAAGTCCCAGCTGTAGCCTGTAGCCTGAAAGATGACACCACCAGCCAGGAAAAAGAATTCTGAGGTAAGAGGTAAATCTCCCCAGACTCAAACCTAAGCAAAAGTTCTACCTTGGGCCCCTACAGAAAGATGAGTAGCTGATGTCTGGCCTGCTCTTAGCTAACCTGCTATAACCTTTTCCTAGTTTCTTACTTTCAACCTTGTTTTCTTTCACCTTTGTTGGTTTGTTTGTTTGTTTTTAATTTCCCCACATTGAACTGTAGAATTACAAAGTTTGGCTTTGAATTCTAACAGCGGTCAACAGAAACTTGAACAAAAATAAACAGAAGCAAAATCTTTTTTTTACCATAGCTGTAGAAAACTAGCCACAGTCCTGGGTCAGCAAATATTCACTGAAAATGTAATTTCCGAAGACTTTATTTCTCACCTCAGCCTTTGCTGATGTGACACAACTGGACATTTTCCAAAATTTAAAAAGTGGAGCTGGTGTTTCTTTTTATAAGGCAGCTGATGTCAGGAAACAGATGTGAGGAGTCAATAATGAAGAAAAAGCAGGTCAGATGGCTGAGGTCACCAAGAACTTGGTCTTACTGCTTTGGCTCAGATCCCATGTCCAGGGCTGGTGACAGTGTGGCCAGTTCAATCTACCTTCTGTGTAACCTTTCAGCTAACTGAGTTGTCATTTTAGAATAGCTTTTAGTAGCCACATCCCTAATGGTTCCTGGCAAAGTTTAAGTGACAGTATGGGGGTAAAGTGCTTCTTTACACAAACATGAGGACCTGAGTTAGGGTCCGCAACCCCACGTTTTGTTTTGTTTTGTTTTGTTTTGTTTTGTTTTGTTTTGATTTGATTTGATTTGATTTGGTTTTTAAAGGGGGGAGGAGTGTGTGGTATCAAAGACTTACTAAATCCCAGTGCTAAGCTAATACATAACTTCAGAGGAATGACATCTAAGGCTAGCTCCAAACATACTATACATACATGCACCCACACAAACAGATTCACCCATATGAACAAACACGCTTGTACACACAAAAACACAAATAACTTTTTTAAACATTTTTTAAAAAAAGATTTCTTTATTACATCTAAGTACACTGTAGCTGTCTTCAGATGCACCAGAAAAGGGTGTCAGATCTCATTACAGATGGTTGTGAGCCACCATGTGGTTGCTGGGATTTGAACTCAGGACCTTCGGAAAAGCAGTCAGTGCTCTTAACCACTGAGCCATCTCTCCAGCCCACACATAAACTTTAAAATAAGTTAAAATGTACTTTTAAAAGAAGAACATATAGATGAAAAATTATAGAGAAAAAGTTCTCAAATGTCCTCCCATTTGCTTCTAACATCCACATGTCTGCTGAGAGCTGGAGACTGGAGGCGGTTTCTTCATATCTGCATTTAGCTAAATTCTGTTGGTCACGGTGTCGTGTGCATTCTCCTGAAGAGGCTTACACAATCCCTGCAAAATCTCTCATGACTTCCACTTGTACAAACATTGGGTACCCAGTGAAATTTTTATCAACTCAGAGAAGGAACTGGACTCAAAGAAGAATGATCAGAAACTAACACTGAAATAAGACTAATAAACATGGAGTGAGAAGACCGAGACAACATTTTCAAGAGTTGTTGCAGGAGTTGATTAATTCTCCTCAAATCACCCCTGGCAGTGGCAGCTGCTCAAGTTCCTCACTGCTCACCCCAGTGTTCTGGATTCCCGAAGGAAACATGCACACACACACACACACACACACACACACACACACACACACACACACGGCCTTATATTTAATATGCCTTAATCAGCTCAATGGGCCACTCCCAAACAACCACGTGGATAACACCCCCTGTCCCAAAATCTATATTCCATCATTGTTGCCCTAGACCCAGTGTGAGAGGGAGACCTGAGGCCACTCTTCCCCGCCTCTTACGTGACTGCTATGCTCTCCCTTCTGCACTCTCCGGCCTGGTCCTTCTCCTTTCCCAGCATGACGGTTCTCAATCACCTTCCTCTTTCAGTCCCCTTGCCCATGAATCATAAAGTCCTGCCTCTGTCTCTCTGCCCAGCTATTGACCCCTGGCAACTTTATTTACCAATGGAAACCAACTGGAGGCAGGAACCCTCAACGTCTTACATGCAGGATTCTCCTCCAATTTGGGGAACCCAATTAACATAACGCAAACATCAAACTAAATCTACAACAAAGAGTCACACAAAATAGACTTAAAAAATACAAAATAAGTAGCTAGGAATAGTGGTATACACATTTAAAGCCAGCACTCAGGAGACAGAGTTAGGTGAATCTCTTGAGCTAGAGGCCAGCCTGATCAGCCAGGGCTGGTTGGTACCGGGAGAAACCCTATCTAGAAAAACAAACAAAAGGAAAGAAAAAGATACAAAATGAGTCCGCTTAAGAAGTCTGTGTAACAACTTCCCTCTCCAAGTCTAAACACATAAAGACAATTTTAAGGGGTCCAAGGCTCCAGGTCTACTTTTCGGCTTTGTCTTGTTTAGAAGAGGAACTAACAATAGATTTTTCATGCCATTTCTACCACTTATTCTGAACCCAGTGAGTGGATCTGAGCATAGGCCAAACTTGAGTGGGAAATAATGCATTAAAAACATATGTGAAAGATTTAGGTAGATACATATTTATTTTGGTGTCTAAGAGCAGTGAATTTGGGGGAAATTGGGCTTTAGCCCTCTTCCAGTTTCAGGGAGACATTTCTTTAATTTTCAATAAACTTTACTTAGTTGCCCTTCAAAAACAAAAAACAATCAACTTGTATAGAAAAACTACTTTATCAGGTTTAAAGAAATATAGAAATACAACTGCCAATATAAAATTATTAGCTGTGACATTGTTATATTATTCACATTTAATCTAATTTTAATGAACCAATAATATTTTGGCAGGCAGAAAAAGAAACTGGGAAACATAAATATATTATCAAACTGACCTATTTGCTTTAATAATTAAAGTGAAGCATCTCAGAAATATAAGTTAGGACCTGAGATCATTTGTTTTGGAAGGCCACAACAAAAGGCAGTCTTCTTTCTTGTCTATATTACAAATTAGGTTAGGAACCAGGCGATTCTCAGGGGAGATCAAACACAAAGCATGGGCAGTAGTAAAAAGGTTGGCACAGTTATTGAGACTGCTGTATTTAGAGCTTTCATGTACAGAATTCACATGTGAAATATGTAGTATTTTACTTTATCTCAGAACTACAATATCTCTAGAGGTTACAATTATAGACAAAATTGTTTGGAATAAGACAGAAACATGTGATCCAAAGATTAGGAGTAAATTGTGAAACAATACTCAAGTACCTCACAGTGATATTTCAGCCAAAAATGGAGTACAGATTTGATGGTGCTCCAAATGTTATGATAGAGCTGAAAATGTCACTTTATCCACTGCATTGGGGCTGTTATGTAAAGCACATTACTTGGGTGATGCTGGTGTAAAACCTACTTTGCTTCTGATTGAAAGTACAGTGAGGAGCATTCCACGATTTTACATAATAAAGATCACGTAAAAATACATTTCTTTGAACACATCCCATCATTGGACTGCAGATCACAAAAGATTAAAGTATTAGACTGCTGATCAGGACTGAGGCATTACCAGATGTTTTTTTTTCACATTTGTCACAGTTCAAGGGTTCTCACCCATTTGAGTTCTCTGATGCTGAAAACGGAGAGTGCTCTGGCTTCAAGCCTTACCATATTTGTTACTTTTGTAGAGGTTTTCTCAAGTATGAAGCTGTTGATGCTTGATAGTGGATAAATTTTCAGGGAAGCCCTTCCCACATTTACTACATGTATGTCATTTTTCTTCAGTGTGAACTATTTGGTGTTGCATAAAGGCTAAGTGGGCAGTGACTGTTTTCACACATTCATTACACTCATAGAGTTTTTTTCCCCAGTATGAGTTCTCTGATGTTGTGTAAAATATGAGACATCAGTGAAGGACTTCCCAAAATCAATTTAGTCATAGGGTTTCTTTCTGTTATAGCTTTCTCTGATCGTTAACGAAGGATAAGCAATAACTGAAAGCTTTTTCACATTCATTGCATTTTATAAAGTCTTTCACCTGTATGGATTCGCTGATATTGAATAAAAAGTTGTTAGTGAATGATGCACACATGCTACATTTATAAGGTTTCTCTCCAGTATGAGTTCTCTGGTGGCCAGTAGAAGATGAACTCTGTCTAAAAGCTTTCCTACAACCATTACATTTATAAGGCTCCTCTCTGGTATTAATACTCTGAAGACAAAGTTTGAAATGTCTTTGGATTTTTTTGCATATTCACTATGTTTATACGTTTTCTTTCTAGAGTGTATTTGCCTTTTAATTGGACATAGTGGTATCTGAAACTATTTCAAATATGTCTAAATTTATGTTGTTTCTCTCCAGAATGAGTAATATGCTGTGGAATAAACTTGGATCTTAGAAAAAATTTCTCTCCAAAGTCATTAAATATATACTTTTCTTCAAAGGCTATTCCTTCTGAGAAACTATCATTTGATGAATAAGTGGTCAGGATAAGAGAACCTTGTAAAATTATGTCTAAGGCATTTCACCTGTGCTTTTCTTCTCTGAACCTTTTCATGATGAATGATGAAGGTGCTTGTTCAAAGGTAGATTCTAAATTCTCTTTAATATCTTAACTGGCCTTCAAATCAGAAAAGAATAAATAAAGGCAATTTTAATGATGAAATACAAGTAACTATACTGAAATGTATGCATATTAGAAGAGACTTATCCTATGGGGAAATAATGAGTCAGCAGAATAGAGGTAGATGCTGTAGAGAAGTTGGTCCAATTGATAATATTATAAACTCTTAAATATGTAAAAAAAAGTCTCAAAGATGAAAGTTTAAAAGATCCACTGTGTGGATCTCTGTGGCCACCATGGCCAGCAGAGTAATGATCAGTGAGAGGCAAGAAGGCACTTTGGTTCATCAAGACAAAGTAGGCACTGTTGGTTCAAACTTTGCGAGTCTCACCCGAAATGGTTTATTTTAGGCATATTTAAGCACAGCACAATTTGGTGGAAACTTTTCTGGTGATAATTAACTCAATCCTGTGTGTAATAAAGCTTATGACATATCTATGTCAAAACTCTTTGTAAAGTACATGTGACATGCACTTTATATAGGATAAAGATAGGTTCTATAGATTGAAAAGCTCGTGATATATGTCTGGGGAAAGGTCTTCTGTGGTCTTGGTTGTACAGCACAAAGACCACCAGGCTATTGATAATGTCTGTTCCCAGCCTTCTGGGCAGATAACCGGTTACACGTCCTTCCCTTTGAAAGGACAACTCTGAGTGTTTAAGATTCCTGGTTCCCCTAGTGCCACACTTTTTGAAGATGAACAAGCTTAGAGAAGTTATAGGATTAACCAAAAGACACAGGGTGTATTATAGATGAGCAGAACTTAAAACCCAGGTTTTATCTAAAACTAAAGTAAAAATTAGTCCCTTATTCCATAGCCTAAGAAACTTAATGAAGAAGCTACTTCTCTGTGTCATAAAATGAACAAGAAGAAATGCTAAAAACAACAGCAAATGAGAATAAACTACTGAGGACTGTAAAAACAGAAGCTAGAGAAACAAGTGTAAAACCAAGTAACAGCAGAGTGTGCAGAACACAGCCCCAGAAACAGAACTGGCAACACTAAGAGACATTATCTGGACATTTTAAACCAGATACTCCTCCTAAAGATTCGTCTTTAAATTGAACATAGATATTTATAGATGTTTATCAGGATAACAAGTGCCTTGTTTGCACAGAGAAAGAAAAGGCTTGTACCCTTTTATTGCTAAATGAATTAAACCCAAGTCTGTAAGAAGAAAGCCGTGTCCTCTTTAGTAAGACTAACCCTGCCTTGCTGTTAAGAAAAGACCTGTTCTGTCCCATGGTAAGGAGAAGCCTGCCTGCTCCTTCTGCCCTCTCTGCAGCTTCCTCTTTGTCCCTCTTTCTTTCTACATTCCGAATATTGCTCTCCTAATTTCTAATTCCACTTTTAATTTCTAAGATACTCTGTTCTACTGTCTTCTCCTAACCTTGCTTTCTTCTCCTGCACTGATATGATAATGCCTTTTTGTCTTAGTCAGGGTTTCTATTCCTGCACAAACATCATGACCAAGGAGCAAGTTGGGGAGGAAAGGCTTTATTCAGCTTACACTTCCATACTGCTGTCCATCACCAAGGAAGTCAGGACTGGAACTTAAGCAGGTCAGGAAGCAGGAGCTGATGCAGAGGCCATTTAGGAATGTTCCTTACTGGCTTGCTTCCCTTGGCTTGCTCAGCCTGCTCTCTTATAGAACCAAGATTACCAGCCCAGAGATGGTCCCGCCCACAAGGGGCCTTTCCCCCTTGATCACTAATTGAGAAAATGCCTTACAGTTGGATTTCATGGAGGCATTTCCTCAACTGAAGCTCCTTTTTCTGTGATAACTCCAGCTGTTTCAAGTTGACACAAAACTAGCCAGTACACCTTTTAATGAAATTGTTCCTAGTCTTTTGTACCTTTTCTAGGAGAATAGATTACATGGTTTTCCCAAGTATTCCTTTTTCCCAAAAAAAGTTCACTAGACGATCAATCATAAATTCAAATCATAAATTGAAAAAGAAGTTTACAACAGAGAATGTTTACATATGTGTTCATTAAGACTAGACATTCATTATCTGTCACTAGCTTTACAGGTTCATGGAGAACTAAAGACCATAACTAAGTTATCATTGAAGTTTTGTATAGATAAACACATTCAATATTTTATCTTCTGTCCTTGCACCTACAATAAATAATTAGTTCCCTTTTATGACCTTTGGTTAATTGTGTTACAACCTCTTAGGATGTGTTCTAATATAATCACCAGAACATCCCAGAAGGCCTTGCCGTTCCCTTGGGTGTGAAACACTGAGGTCTTTCATACGGCCATCCTCGTGTCAATAATACACATTCCCTTGGAACTTCATCCATTCCCCACATCTCCCCATTTCTTATTTCTTAGATGTCATGATGAATCTTCACATTTAGTCCAGAGGAAATTTGCTGCAATGTTGGACACCAGACTATAAAAATAACAAGAAGGAAGAACATAACAGCCTTTTTGTTAAAGGGATTGAAGCTTCAAAGCTCCTCAAGGACTTTTTTGGTTTGCTGTTGTTGTTTTTGTTGCTGTTGTTGTTGTTTGTAATAGTTATATTAGCAGGGTAAACATCTGATAATAAGCCTTTATCATTTCTAAGTTGTGCCAACATAACTGGGCCACATCCACACTATCATTGTATGTCCAAAATCTTAGGTGGTGGGTCTTTGTTGTGGATTTGGTCTAATGTTTGTATTATGTTAATTAGGTCCCCCAAATTGCATGAGAATCCACACATAAGACACTGAAGGACCCTGCTCCTAGTGAAAGACCCACAACCTGAGGATTCCCCCACGTTCTGACTCAGGAGAGGCAACACCCCAAATCACTCACAAGAAACGGTCTTGCTGCAAACTGCAAGAGGATTTTTATTCAAGAGCACTCTCGGGCCCATGGTCATACATCACGCAGGGGTAGAGGACCATGGCGCCCCAAGTAGCTGGGTACGGGGGTATTTAAAGGAAGAAACCTGAACTCAAGGAAGTGGGGAGGGCGTTGTTGGAAAATACCAAAGATACCAGTTAAGAGTCCCAAGGAAGTGCAAAGTCACAAGAGTCACAAGGAATACCTGGTAATTGTGCAGGTTATCTCTCAAGACAGTTTCTAAGAGCCCCTAACAATAGCACATTTGCATAGAGGGTTCCCGCAATGGTCAGGGTGACTTTCTTTGAATGAACACTCTTTGAACCCAGGAAGTGGGTGGGTGGAGGAATGTTGCTATCTGTTTTATGATTAGCATACCTTGGAGCATTAAGCCACAGAGGTCACATTCCCAAGCCTGGGTCTAAAGGCCTAGAATTTAGTTTTTATGTTATACTTTCATTAGATGGTTTTGGTTGGTAAATAAAGTTGCTGGTGGCCAATGGCTGGGCAGGGAGACAGAGGTGGGACTTTAGAGGTGGGACTTTAGGATTCGCAGGCAAGGGGACTGAGGGAGGAAGAAGGAAATAGGACAGCCATCCTGGGAAAGGAGTAGCTGCCATGTCTGAGAAGTAAAGGACACAAAAACAGCCAACATGTAAGAGCCAGGGAAGAGTGTCCACCTATGTTAGGTCTAGAGCAATAAAGATGGAATATAGACTTTAATAAGTAAAAACACAGGGATATCAGAGTGGAGGTGTCAGCCAGGTGGAGGTTTGGAGTGACCCAGCCATTGAAGTGTTTAAGGCATATTAAAATATAAGGCTGCATGTATGTCTCTTTCATTTGGGAATCCAGAACATTGGGGCAGGTAGCAAGGAACATGAAGCCACCACTGGGTCAATTAGAGAAGAAGTTAATTGGAAACTGCAACAGGTCTTAATTAATTTCCAGTTATATTTGCTTTCATTATAAGGAGCTACTGTCATACATGTGCATTGGTAATCTGTATGACATATTAAATCCTGTCTAAATAAAGAGGCTGCAAACCTCTTTTACCCTCACCAACTCTACTAAAGTCAGTAGTAGAACAACTGGTAATACTAAAAATGTTGTTGACAGCTATCAATTTCCATAGGTCCTTATGATAAAAGGTCCTTCAACTAGTTTGAGATCTGGTCTATGCCAAACATTGGATTATTACATTCTGTGGAGCCATTGGTGGGCCATTGAACAATGCTAATGTCATTAGCATTGTGTGTATGAGTGGCATCAAACAAACAATGTCTCCAGGGAACATAGCCAGGGGGCCCATTAAACCTTATATGGATCTACATTTTTTTCCTTTGGATGGCTATAGGAGGCCTCAAATTCTTTTAGTACTATTTTTTTTCATCTTTAACATGGATACATTCACTAGCAGAGTGGCTGTGCTAGATAATTTTATGTCAACAACACAAGTTAATGTCATCTGAGAGCAGAGAACCTCAATTAAGAAAATGACTCCATAATATTGGGCTGTAAGCAAGATTTTTTTTTTAAATTAGTGATTGTTGGAGGAGGGCTCAGCCTTTTGTGAATGGTGCTATCCTTCAGTTGGTGGTTTGGATTCTATAAGAAAGCTGGGCAAGCAATGAAAAGTGAACCAGAAAGCAGCACCTATCCATGGCTTCTGCATCAGCTTCTGCCTCCAAGTTTCTGTCTTGAGTTTCTGTCCTGACCTCCTTTGATGATGAACTAATATGGAAGCATAAGCCAAATAAACCCTTTCCTCTCCGAATGAGTATTCAGTGGTTGATGATTTGCTCTGTGGGAGCCTGGAATATAAGAATGTTGAAGACAATGTGGAAGATAGAAGCCTGGGTTATGAAATTTCAGAAGGAAGCTTAAAGACTCTATCAGGGCCATTTGTTATTTTGAATTAAGATTCTGTGGTTCTGGTTAGCTGGAGGAACCAGCTGTGATTAACAAGAAACCAAAACTAAAGTAAAACCTAGCATTGTTGAAGTAAAAATCTTGGGAAATGTTTCCTATAGCACACAGATATTGTATTCCAAAGGGAGCCAAGGTTGTACCTCATGCTGGCAGATGAACTTCGTAATTTAAAAGTCATCCAGGTGGTACTGGTTTTGAAGGCATGAAAGCATGAAGGCATGAAGGGACATCGGTGAAGGTGCAACCTCAGTGGCAGTTGAAGACCCACTAGTGAAATTGAGGTTTGGCACCATGAAGAGAGCCTATAAGAAGTTATTGGTGAAAGTGCAGGCCAGTTGCAGCAGAATACCCCAGCATTTTGGAGTGGCCTGTACCAGAGGATGACCACCAAGCACAGCAGCTATGGAGTAGAGCCAGCTGGAGCTTAGAAGACAAGCTGTGTGTGTTTCAGAGGGTGGATCCAGAGAAGTGACCCAAGCCCCTTGGAGGAGGCAAGATTAGGAGTAATTCCCAGACATTAGAAGTTGAGTTATTTACATTTTTGAAACTTTGGTTTTTGTTTGATTTGATTGTGACTATACCCTGGTTCTTCCCTCTTAAAGTAAGAAAGTGTTTATTATTTTAATTTTATAGGACCATACAGTTTGGATATTTTGGATTTTAAATGGGATTGGCTATTTTAAAGAGATTGAACTTTTCATGTGTTTGAATTTGTAAAGACTGAGACTTTTTGTTTTTGTTTTTCAAGACAGGGTTTCTCTGTATAGCCCTGGCTGTCCTGGAACTCACTTTGTAGACCAGGCTGGCCTCAAACTCAGAAATCCACCTGCCTCTGCCCCCCAAGTGCTGGGATTAAAGGCATGTGTCACCACCACCTGGCAAGACTGAGACTTTTAAAGTTATTTATATTTTTAATGTGAGATCTTGAGCAATGATGAAAAGGAAAGGTTGAGGCTTAATGGTGATGTGTTTGTGTGTCAAGATGACAAGGAGTCAATTGTGTTGGATAGTTTTATGTCAACTTGACACAAGCTTAATCATCTGAGAGGAGGGAACCTTAATTAAGAAAATGCCTCCATAAGATCAGGCTGTAGGAAAGTCTTTAAGGCATTTTCTTAATTAGTGATTGATGGGAGAGGGTTTAGCCTTTTGTGGATGGTGCCATCCCTAGAACAGTAGTCATGCAACTTGTCTGTCCCCTTTCTGCTTTCCCTCATCTGGGACTATCAAGACTTTGAAGTTCCAGACCTGAAGATAAGATTTTTGAATCTTCTAGAAATGGAGTTCTTTGTCTAGAATCATTGGAGCACATTCAGGGTCCTTCATAAAGTGTTTTTATTTTCCTAAAAGGAAAGCTTTTTTTCACATTAAGCATATTCTGAATAGGTTACTAATATGTGGCTGAAGGAAATTATACTTTGGGTCAGTTCCTCTGCACAAGCACTTGGTGCCAGCAGAGTAAAGAGCAAGTCTGAGATCCAACTGACAACTACCAATGTGACTACAAGGTAATTTTTCCTCTTGCTTGGTCATTTCTCCAGCTGTGGGCTTTGCTGGGAAAGGGTCTGACCGTTCTAGGCAGCTGCGTTTGGTGCTCTAAGAGGCAACCAAATATAAATAATTCATAAAGTGTGACTGCTGGCTGGGAGATTCTGAGTGAGCTATCATACACCCCCAAGATGTTTGTTAACTGAAATTGTAATCCCTGAGAAGCAAGAGATCCTGGGCAGTAAACAACTGAGCCAGGATCCATATCATTTCCCTGGCTACACCTGTTCTTTCCCTGGCCCACAGCAGGAAAAACAAGCTCTGGGTCACAGTGGAACAAAAGTTCCCAAAGCATATGCTGCAAAATGGTGACATGCCTGGCTGTGCTGGGATCTAATGGCACTATTGGTGCTAAACAAGACATCTGTCATACTCAGATTCTTAGGTTGTCTAGATCACAACAGAGAAAAGAATACAGATCAGCCTGCCCACTAAGATTCTGCAGCCTGAGCATGTCACAGGAGACAAGTGGGAGGAGGTCAGGGTGGGGGTACTTAGCAGCTGGAGGAAAAGAGACCATTCTCCTAGTGAGGTATAGGACAGTGGACATCATGCTGCCTGCTCATTGTCTCCCTTCAGCATACATGGCTGCATATAGAGACACTACCAACACTAATACCTAACAAAGGGGTACAATGTTAAGATTCTTCCTGAACTGAGTCTAAAGTTTGACTTCTGCTTCCCAAAGGCCTGATCAAAGAGACCCACCTGGAAAAGCTACCCCAACATCCTCTAAGACTTTATTGACAGCTTTACTAAAAAATAAAAGGTGGTTGGAAGGAAAGAAAATGGAGTCTGTGAGAGGTCTGGTGGGGTTTCACATACCAAGATCTAGTTCCTGCATGCAGCAAAACAGGGATGGGCCTAGGTGAGGGCTCTGCCTAGATACATGATCTCAGAACAGGCTCCTCAATTGGAATTTGGGCATCTGATGTTTGTGGGAAAACTCTGCTAATTAAGTCTACTGTTGACTTGATAGCCTTCTGGGGCTTGGTGTATAATGGAGGATTCCTTCGTTAGAAGAGCTTTTCCTTCTCTGATCTTGTCTGGGGAGTTCTAAGCCCCCATACTTGCCTCTACCTGAGGAATGTCATGTAGCCTCAATTAGATTTTCTCCTGACAAAACCTATTCAGCTAGCACCTGAGATTCCTGAAGTGCTTCCTCATGCTAATGAGTCCTCAGCCAATGACCTTTGCCCATCCTGGACATTCCTGCCCTCAGTCCCCCAAAACTTTATAAGCCTTCAATCACCCTAAGTAAAGTTGATTTGCGTACTAACAAGCCAGTCCTGGTCCTGGTATGGTCACTCACCATAGATACTTACATAGGCTTCTGAAGTCCCTGTTTGATCGGCGTCTCTGCTTCCACTGCCCTTGTGGATTATATCAGCCAACGATCCACAAGGGCAGAGAGACCCACACACCTTGGGCACATCAATATCCTACTGAAATTCTAGCCACTCCAACTTACTGATTCTCTGCTATTTGCTCATGACCACCTTACTAAGAAGTGGGAAGACAGAATATTCACATTTTCTTGGGTGTCTTCATTTTGTGAGGAGGCTGGGCTTGCAAAAAAAAAAAATGGCAGGAAGCACTTTCTAGTGGGTGAGCAAAACGGTCAGGCCTAGAAGAGGCTCATTACTGAGGGGGGCTGAAGACCAAGGTGTCAAGTGGTCAACAGGAACCCCCATTAAAGGTCTTCTGGTGTGATAGAGACTATGGGTTTCTTTTAAAATGAAATGAGAGAAGAGTGTCATGACCCGGACTTCTTTCTAAAGTAATCCTTTGGCTGCTTGGTGGGCAGTGGATAAGGCAATGAGATACTGGAAGCTTCACAGAGTCTAAGCCAGGTAAGATGCTCAGAGAATAGTACAAGGCTGAGGGGCTGAGGAATCAAGGACTTAGAATGTACTATGAATATGGAGCCTTTGGAGATAAAGGATGAATGTGGTGCTTATGAGAAGAGTCAAGCTGAGCAAGGCATAAATTAGACAGGGATACTGGGGTGGGCTTTTGTTTGTTTGTTTTATGGATTGGGGAGGATTTCATTTCAGACATAACACATGTGAGGTTACATTAGATATCCAGGTAGAGAAAAATCAGGGAAGGAGTTAATGTTGTGGGGACAGACCTTCTAAGAAGATGATATTCTAACATCCAAGCATCCAGAGGTAGAAGAATGGGAATTTGCAGCACCAGAAATCACAAAGAAGCTCTAGGGACTAGGTTGGATTCAGCTCCAAGCACCGGAGCTTAGTTCTTCTGTGTGTTCCCCATGCCTGAGAGATAACTGATAGCTCTGGTTCAGGAAGTCGCTCAGGCCTGAGTCTCGAATGTCCCTTTGCCATCCTCCCTTTGCCAGCCCTCTCTGCTAACGTGCCCCTCCTCGCACACTTCTCCCTGTCCCAGTTCTTTCCTTCATGCCACTTTCCCTCTCCTACCTGTTGGGTCTCTGACTTCATCCCCTGGCTGGTACAACAGGACAGGCATGGAAAACTGGCCCGGTTACAATGAGGCAGTTTCAGCTTCTGCATTGCAGGAGAAATTCCCTGGCCATCCACCAGCACTTCTCAAGGAAAAACTTCAATACCTGTTATTTAAGCTGGTCTGAAATGAAGACAACCATCCATCTGTTAAAAGCCACACAGGGTCCAAAAAAAAAAAAAAAAAATCCACAGGTTCCAGTGCTAGTTAATTTGTTGTTTGCATTCTTTATTTTAAGAAAAAAAGTTAAGTATTGTGCTCATCTATAAAATTGTGCACATAGAACACAAATGTGTCCCAACTACAACCAAACCTGGCACAGACGTGCTGAGAGCTGTGACCAGTCATGGCAGAGTAGGAAGAGGAGTCAGACCGTGCAGTTGAGGGAGAGTCTGAACAATCACATGGCCAACAGAGCCAATGCTAGTGGACAGGAAACTCACAAGAGAGATGGGAAGGGGGTTGAGAAGGAAGAGGAGGAGTCACAGTGGAAGTGAATATATGGCCACAGAAGCCAGGATTTCTGGGTTTCTGAGTTTGCAGTAGTGAGTTGTGATCACTGATGTGCCTTCTGCTGCAACATGGACAGTATTTCCCCTTTTCTGCAAGTCTTTGTCTGATCTGAACCACCTACTTAATTGCCTATAAGAAAGTCACTGGCAGAAGACAAACCCTTCCTGCCAGTCCTGCCCAAGCTTTTAACTGCCCTCTTCTGAGCCTGCGAAGCCTGAATGCCACTTGGATGCCTATGAAGTTCTTATCTCATCAATAGGCAACTGGGTTGCCTTACTAACCCCGTTCTTTTTTGTAATTTTCTATCCTTTCTTTCAACTTTCCTGGTCAGTTGTGAAGCCACCCTTAACTATATATATTGTGTTCAGTTTTCTCTTCCTATTGCAAGCATTCTGAATAGTCTTTGTGGCCATTTTGAAGGAGCGTTTATGAAAAACTCTAACCAATGTGTCTGACAATTCCCTAACAATCTTAAGAGGAAGAGTGACAGCAGTGCCTGCGGTGTGAACTGAGATGCTTGGCTCCTCCTGTTGATGTGTGTGGCTGTCCATGTTGTGTGCTTGTTTTCTGAGGTTTCTTTAGCTCTGTGTGAAGTGGAAATACCTGTTTTCTTTGGAAACTGTTATGTTAAATGATGTTTTACTAGGACAGACAGGTGAGAGGATGTTTTGCTGAAGCAGACACACAAGAGGACACATGATGTTTAGAAAGAATATAACTATGACCCCACAGACAGGGGTGGGGGCCTTTGGCATTGGTTCACCTTATATCACATTGCTGATCTTTGCTTGTCATGACTTCATAAAAAGCAATTGTCAAAGAACTTCTCGTGATATGCCAGCAGCTTCTTGCCACTTCCTCAAAGTTTCCTCTGGATTGAACTGCCATTGCTAATTTGTGAATGGGTGGTGTACTGGCTAGTTTTGTGTCAACTTGACACAGCTGGAGTTATCACAGAGAAAGGAGCTTCAGTTGAGGAAATGCCTCCATGAGATCCAACTGTAAGGCATTTTCTCAATTAGTGATCAAGGGGGAAAGGCCCCTTGTGGGTGGGACCATCTCTGGGCTGGTAGTCTTGGGTTCTATAAGAGAGCAGGCTGAGCAAGCCAGGTGAGGCAAGCCAGTAAAGAACATCCCTCCATGGCCTCTGCATCGGCTCCTGCTTTCTGACCTGCTTGCATTCCAGTCCTGACTTCCTTGGTGATGGACAACAGTATGGAAGTATAAGCCGAATAAACCCTTTCCTCCCCAACTTGCTTCTTGGTCATGATGTTTGTGCAGGAATAGAAACCCTGACTAAGACAGGTGGTGATTGCAAGTGGACTGGACTTCTGACAACACAGGTTGGAATAGCCCCAAAGAACTGTTTCTAAACAGGTCCACAACCCCCGTCTCCCATTAACCTTTCTTTTCCACTCCCTCTGGTGAGTGGGTGGGCTAGAAGGGAGGATCAAGCACTTAAGAATCCTTATTAAAGTAGGTTTTGAGAGATCTAAGCCTGCATCTGTGACTCGGGCTGACAATCTCAGCAGTCTGCCAGAAGGACGATGCATGCATGACCCTGGAAGTGAAGGTTGGCCAGAGGCTGACCGGCGGGGTCATTGCACAGGGTTTGCTCTGGGACCCTGGCAGTGGCATGCAGAAAACGACAACAGCCAAAGCCTTCAGGTGCTTCTCTCAAACCTCAACAAACATGGCAATATCATGTCTCCATACCAGTATTGTGTCCAGGAAGGAAAATTAAAATTGAGAGCCAGATAGTTCATATCTGAAGCAGAAATAAGAATCTCTAGAAACTGAGCTGTGCCAAGGCAGAGGAGTGCTTTTCCTGAATCTGTTCAAGAGGCACCATAGGCTCTAGCTCTCAACACCCCATGCCTGTGGCTTCAGTTTCCACTTAGCAATTGTCTGGAGAGGAGAAGACATCTAATACTTGGCCTCTCAGTTAACCCCTTCTCAAAGTGGCAAAAGAGTACAAACATAATAGCTAAAGGCCACTCTCCCTGAAACTTTGTTTTAAGTTATATGTGTCTATTTCTAAGGATTTGGGTACCTATTATACCTGTAAAGGGCTTAAGCCTAAATGAAAAAAAATTTTTAAATAGTCCAGTGATAAAAAGATATTTTAACATTTAAGGTTAGTGATGACAAAACTAAAAATTTGTATTTACAAAGCAAGAAAAGTATCAGTTGCCAACTGAACTGACGATGTCAAAACCCATATCCAGACAGCACACAGTGCAACCTGGGAGGATATAAACAGGAACATGCAGCAAGTGGCAACAGTGACAGTTTTGAATTATAAACACTAAATTCTAGTGATGTGAATTAAAAATTGATGGACAGTCTTGAATTCCATACACATATAAGGATAACACAATAAGAAATAAAGATTTTTTAATTAGCATTCTCCTAGCAGGCTCTTAGGAAATATTTGTGCAATAAACAATATAAAATATCACTAAGTATGTGGCTCAGTGGTAGAATATTTGCCCATATATATATAGGAGACCCTAGGTTCTGTCCCTAGTGCAACAGGAAAAAAAAACATATCCCACCAGCCTCAGAACTGGGCTGCTTTAGTGAGACAATGCAAGCTGTACTAATAAAAAATAATACTAATAAATAATAATCTGGAATCATGGGGCATCTGCCCAAGAACAAAGCAAAATAGGTCACAGTGTTTGAGAGGGTCCCTACCTTATCCCAGTTGCTTTCTGTAATGCACACATATATGTGGGCATGCTCAAATCCATCCATCTATATGTCCATCCAACCAATCTCAATGTTCAATTTAAAGCAGTGACCTTATAAATAGCAAAGTAAGGAAAAAGATGGATGTAACTGTAAAACACAACCACTGAAATACCCCAGTGAGCTACTGTCCACACAGCCTGGTAGGTACTGGGTACACTTCACTGTGAGGCAATGTTCTGGTCTTTTCATTGTGATGAACCTGGACAAAGATAACTACAAAGATAATCTAAAAAAAGGAGAACACAATGCACCTGGGTGAGCAGAAGCAGCCCAGAGACCTGCTGCTGTGTGGCCCACTTACAGCGGGAACCACCACAATGTGCAAGCGTGTGGTACACAGAGCGAAAAGAAAGAGAAGTAGAACAGTCTGAGCATCACGAAGAGATGCAGAACTGGAGACTCAAGGGGGAGAAGGAATAGCCTGATGTGTGTAGCCTACCCTGCTACTTGAAGCCTTGATGGAGTCCCAGCCTGTGCTGCCCCTGAGGGCCATGTCTGGGTCTGTGGGGCTCACGATACCACTTAAGACAACACTGATATTCCTGGTTTGGGCTGCTGCTTGGAACCGTGTTGATATCCAAGGGCTGTGCAGAGCTGGCTCCCCTCCTCACCAGCTCTGGCACTCTAGAGAGCAATCCCTGCCTCTCACCAGCTGCAGCACTTGGAAGTATGGGCCCTGCACCTCATCTAGGCAGCACTGTTGAGCTAGCCCTGGTGACTGAGGTGTAGGTGAGCTGGCCCAAGGGTGTGAGCACAGAAGAACTGGACCTGCCATTTGTCTGTCATGAGGCATCATGGGTGTGGGGGAGATGCCTTCATGCCCTCCTCACCTCACCCCTCGCCTTCTGTGGTAGCCAGGAGAGCTGGCCCTAGAGTCATGAGAGCAAAAGTGCTATCCCCTCTCCTCACCAGCAGCTGCACTCAGGAGAGTGAACACTGGGTCTCACCCTGGCAGCACAAAAGAACAGGCTCTGGTGGCAAAGGCTTAGGGGAGGGCATCAGAACAGGAGAGCTGGCACAGCCTCTTGACAGCTGTGGCACTTGGGAGAGTGAGAGAGCAGTCTTGCCCCTCGACTGGATGAAGTGTTGGGTGAGGTAGCTGGCACAGTGCTAGAGTCTAAAAGTAACTTTTATTCACCTGTTTTAATTGTTGTCTCCAATGCTTACAGCCTTTGTCTGCTAACGCAGGCCTAGTGTTAGGGTCTGGGAACTACTTCACAAACCACTCAGACACCAATCTCAGTCATATAGGGATGGTTTATTGAACACCACACCTTAAATATCTCTTCTTCGAAGTTGGCTTATCTTCAAAAGAGAAGCCAGAAAGAAGAACAGCCAGGGCATGGCCCCCAGCATCAGGGCTTTCAGAAGTGGCTCTCCCTCCCTCCTCGAACTCTGCAAAGTCAGCAACACCTCGCTGTTTCACACTTTACCAGCCTTGGGCTTTGGAATTGTGCAGCAACGCCCTTCTTCGTGCATCCTAATCAACCACAAGTTTCATCAAGCAGAGTTGCACTGATCACCCGTATGGAGGAGGCAGCTAGCTGCAGGCTCTCACACTCCCCTTCATGTGTGTCTCTGGCATGAAGTCTTGGCTAGGGCACGGGACAGGCTTCCTTCAGTCAGCAAGGACCCTGTGAAGGGACCAAGAGGACATAAAAATCAAGCCCTGCATATAAGAACGTCCCAGAGAAAAAGAATGGGTCAGGTGAAGCAGAGTATGGGAATGACATGCTTGGGAGAAAAGAGATCTAGCTTTAACACTTGGGTTCAAAAATCAATGAAACTGTCAAATAAGGAATGGTGTCTTGCTTATTCCAGGGTCCTTGTTTGGTTTTATCATCTATAGATCAATCTGTTCTCTAAAATCATACTGTCTATTCCAGCAAACGAATGAATGAATGAATGAATGAATGAATAGGGCCGGCCACAGACTCCCAGGCGAGAGTAAGATGATGCTCTCAGGGACCAGCCAACTGAGAGTAGAATACTGGCAGGTAACCATGTCTAACCAGAGCCAATTGGCCAGTGAGACTTTTAAAATATAATTAAATTTTTTTTGTTCATTGATGCTTTGCCTGCATGCATGTGTGAGAGTGTCAGAACCCCTAAAACTGGAGTTACAGTCATGTGTGAGCTGTCATGAGGGTGCTGGGGATTGAACCCAGGTCCTTCGGAAGAGGAGCCAGTGCTCTTAATCACTAAGCCATCTCTCCAGTCATGTATACAGGGGAATATTAGCACATAGGCAAGTGCTGGGTTTTCTACTCCAAGAAGCACTTCAGGCGATGAGGACAGCTCTCCTGTGATTGGAAAGACTCCACTGGTTAAAGAAATGAATGGAAACAGCTCAACATAGTATCAAGCTGAGTCTATGCATCTGGAGACCTGGTACTGGTCTGTCATTCTCTAGGGAGACAGTCCCACAGACAACTCTCCAGCAAAAGCCAACTGTCATGGGGAACTGTACAATGTTCCTGGCACCCAAGAAAGGCCAGATGCCACATATGGAAGGGCTTGGGGCCAAGCAATGAGGTCAGGGTGAAGCAGTGAGATGGAAATTGTGGCTAGGGAAAGAAGCAGTGCGTGTCTCCAGCAAGAGTCACAGCTTACAGTTAAGTCACAGCATTTCAGCAGCCTCCTAGAGTATGTGCAGTACCTCTGGTCCCACAGGGGTCCAACCTGCTGTCTCTGCCTCACAGCTAAGCCTGATCACAGCCTCTGGTGAAACCCAAGGAAGACACTTTACCTTCCATGGACTCTACATTACCAGAGAAAGGCAAAGGGAGAGGCTGGGGTAGTGAGCAGGGTGGAGCAGCCTACACAGGTCACTAAAGATTAGCACTCCTACATGAATCTACTGCCTAGGGCCACAACTTTGCCTCTTCTGGAGACCATGTCCTGTTCTCCCACTCCAGACCATGTGGGACCTGAGTGCAGTAAGCTTGTGCCAACTGGTTTAGGAGCTCTTCGGAGATGAAGGCAGATGAGACACAGTAAGATGTGAAACCTGAGCCTGGGAAGATGACAGATGGACAAACTCCAGTTTCAGGGGTTCTGACACCCTCAGGCTGACAGACATGTACGCAGGCAAAAGCACCAATAAACACCAACAGCCAGCAGGTGGCACTGTAGAAGCGTGAGAAACAGTGCTCAGGTTCTCATCAAATGATTTTTCTTTCTCTTCCTGCACAGCTGGATGCTGCTAAGATTGTCCTTTAATCTTCCTCATAGCTGCAAAGTTTGGACTCGGGCCAGGGTCAGAGAAAGGCTGTGGCCATGGGAGAGTGTCAGAGGATGCTGGAACTTCAGTCATCCTCCATCACTACTTCAATGGTATGTTTTCTCTTCCTTCATGCATATGAAAATCAGTGCTTCAAGTAGAAAAGGCACTAAACAGCCTGGTCAACTGCTAGCACCTGCTTCATAAAGGCAGAAGTGGAGGGTAGGAGTCGGCCCAGGGAATTCCAGTTGCTGCTGGAAGCCACATCCGGGGGCAGTGTCCACTAGGCCTCCGTATGTGAGAATGTGTGTGATGTGGTATGTCTTCAATGTGTGAGCATATGCCCATGATGTGATATGTTCTGTGTATAAACACATGTGCCAGATTTCTCTGCATGTATCTCTTGCCATGCATGTGTCAGGTATGATCTCTCTGTGTCCTGTGGTTATGTGTATTTTCGAATATTTCGACAAACTTCCTCTCATCTGTACAATGTAGCTGCAAGCCACTTTATGAGGAGCAACAGTGTCTGCTCAGTGAAGTGCCCCAAACCCTGATATGCCTGCAGAGCTTCCCTCAGTGAGGTTCCATCCCTTAGTGCTGGAAAGTGGTGTACACAGCAGGTCCTGGCTGGCACCTAGCCCTTCTCTCAACTTTTTTATTTATTATGTGTGCATGCATGTGCATGCATGTGCACACTTCATAGTGTGCATGTTGAAGTCAGAGGACAATGTGTGGGGACCTGTTCTCTCCTTTGACCATGTGGTGCAGAGATCAAATTCAAGTTGTCAGGTTCGGCACTAAGTATGCGTCCTTACCCACTGAGCCATCTCCTAGCACGGCTTCCTCCTCCCTTCTGCTCATTCTTCAGATACACCCCAGCCTGGCAGGAAGCTTGGGTGCCATTAAGAATTCCCATGAGATATTAGGGGGAAAACAACACCTGAAGGGGCTCCTGGAGCCAGAGGCTTGCTGACAACTTAGATAAAGTATCCTCCCCATCTCAGATTCAATTGTAAACTATTCTGCCCAAAAGTTCACTCCAAGGAAGACCCAGTCCTTTGGAAGCCCCTTATGAAGAAAAAGGAGCCACCTATTTGTCTGTTGCTTCCTAAGAGTCTTCATGAGGATGATGGAGGTGGTTTGGAGCCTGTAGCTTAGTGTTTGCAGAGCAAGTGCTGGTATGTACTTCAGAGGCTTTCCAAGGACTGTAAGTAAAAATGGACTGGACAAAAAGTTGGCCCAGAATATGTCAAACAAGGCAGAGAAGAGTCCTAGACCTGATCAGTGCTGAGATGGTGCCTCCCTCCCTCCCTTCCTCAAAGCCCCTCTGTCCTGTGACCTTACACCCCAGGACTGCAGTGTCATCCTACTGACCTAGAAATGCTGACCTCCAAATGGCTCAGACTCAGCAGAAAATTTTCAGTGGAAACCATATGAACATCTTTCCTGGAGTCCAAAGGTGATGCATCACAAGAAAGACCCCAACTTCCCTCCACCCATCCGGTCCCTCAGAGGTCGGCCATGCTCAGGGTGCATTATAGTCCCTATAACCAAGATTCAAATGCTACAGTTGATCTTGTGTTCCTAGCTAGGGCTTTCTGCTTCTTGGGATCTGACAGGGTACTTGGGCTGGCATTGGGAGGTAGGACATTAAGACACCCAGTAATCTCATTCAGGAGAATCTTGAGGGCTTTCTGAAGTGGAGGTGAAATATTTATACCAGTTAAACCATCTGGCTTCAGTGATCAACTCAGTTTTCAGTTTTCTTCCCTTCTCAAAGGTAGAGTTGAGACTAACCTTCTAAGGAAGGCTTGGTCTTTTCAGACAGACCTATCCTAAGCTTTCAAGAGTCCAAGACCCAAATGACCACTTAATTAGTATCTAAAAGATACTAGTCACTGTAGAGTTCAAGAACTGTGAATTGTGATATGCCAAGAACCAGAAACAAAAATCAAACATATGTTTATCTTGTCTCTAAGCAAAGAGGTATATACTGTGGAGGCTAAGGTGAAGAGACAATGCTTAGGCAGGCTGAAGGAGAGTGGAGTAAGGATCTAGGAGTGGCAGGGAGATCCACAGAGCAGAATAAAGAAGAGCAGAGGATGAGGGAGTGGGTAGGAGGGACCACAGTGGGTAGAACTACAGATCAGGAAAAATGCAGAGGTGGCTAGGGAAGTGAGTGGTAGGTGGATCCACAAAACAAAATAAATAAAAAAATGCCGAGGACCTCATCCTAATAAATCTCTTAATCTCACCTAAGTAATAGGGACAATAATGCCCATCCCACAGCTTTGTTAGGAAGATGCATAACAAAGTCTCTGGCACAAAGAATGGATGGGGGAACCATTACCAAGCCTAGGCTCCACTGAGCCCACGCTTCCAGCTCCAACCATGCTGGTTCAGCCCTCACACTACCAACTACAGAGCTGGGACCTGCCCTTAGGCTATGCTCTGAATTTACTTAGCCATGGCCTATGCAAACCTGCTGGTGCCTAAAGCCAGGTTAGAGACATTTGAAGAGAATGAAGAAAGCAGCCTTCTGGTGTTATCTAGTTGTATGTGGACATGAGCATGGATGGGCTCGTGTATAGTCAAATGTATGGGACAGTCCTGTCTGAGCATGCACATACAGGTGTATATGCATGGGTGTGCATGTATAGAGGCTATATGAGTAAATGAATGCATGTGTACCTGGGGGCAGGCTCATGGTGCTCCTGGTCCAGGTAAGCAAGCAATCCTTCTTCTGAAAAATACCAGCCAAGCAGAGGGTCTGAAGCCTTGGTTCTTCTGACAATCAGAATCTAAAGCTCACTCAGGGCACAGAGTCCATGAGCTTCTAGGAATCTGCAAAAAAAAAAAAAAAAAAAAAAAAAAAAACAAAATAAAAAATTGAACCTAGAGAAAAATAACTTCCACTGGCTCAAAATATAAAAGAACATTGATTTTGATCTCTATTATCACACCAAGATTTTGTTTGGGGGATTCACTATAAAGTATGCATTCCTAGAAGCCCCTCCAGTTTACGAACTCTTCACATCAGCACTTATCCAGCCGAAAGAACCAGGAAAGAAGGGTCAGTCCAGGGTGAGCAATCTCCAGCCCCAGCCTACCGCAGCAGCGGCTGGTAGTTCTGCATGTCCTCTTAGGGACATCACTGCCGTTTTTCTAACACCTCACAGTCAAGCTAGTTTTCTAGCAAACTGGCTGTCTGGGCTCTTTGCTGACCCTTCCACCCCATCCTAGCAATGGAAACCTGAAGTCAGAGAGTTCTAAGGGCCCTCAGGCTTCAGGTAGATGAATGAGCCGTCTCTGCCCACAGAACCCAAACCCAGTAGAAGCCACAAGCTCACTTTCCTCTGAACATATGGTAACCTAGTAGTCTGAGCTTCTAAGGTCTCAGCACCCATTTTCCTAAGCTAATACAAACCAAGCAAGCTTCTGACACAGTCAGAAAATGTGCCAGCAGCCTTGGGTGACTGTATAGGACATTGTGAAACATCGGTGACCACACAGGCTTTGCTTCTTCAGAAGTTAAACAGAAGCCAGACCATAGATTGGCCATGCTGTACATGATACCCACAACTTCCCAGGTAAGGGGGAGCATGGGCCCAGAGGAAGCTTGAAGGCTGTGGAGTATCCACACACACATATGTGCCCCCCTCTTCCCAGACCAGCTCTGGTTAGTCTGAATCCAGGAAGCAACCCCAGCCTTCAAAAGGTATGGAAGCCACAATGTTAGGTGCTTCCTTGGGCCAGGGTATAAGGTAAGGTGAAGAACTTCCAAACAGCCAAGAAAGAGCCCCAAACCCATGGACTGTCCACATCTTCCTGTGACTGATTCATGTGTTTCCCGTGACAGCCGCAGCAACATCACATCCGTTCTGAGGACTATTTTTAACTGACTTATGTATTTCTTATATGAGGAAGGTATCAGCTCATTTCTGCAAGACTTCTGCAATGTGTTCATGTCAGCAGTATTGACACCAGGATGGAGCCAGTCGGGCCTTCAAAAATCATGCAAAATTTATGAACTTAGAAGTGTGAGTCAGGCTTGCAGGCCACTCATTTTGAAAAAGGAAACTCAGTTGTCAGGTCTTTCTGATTAATAAACACATCCATCTTGAGAGAGAATGCACTGTTTCTTTAAAACCTTTCAGAGATGCCATGGAAGAGAGTTTATGGATGGATACTGGCTCTACCCACTAACAGTTGATGATCTTGTATAGGTAGGCAGGGCTTCTGAACAAGAAAGGAACTAAGATTTAACTTTCTGGGCCCTAGAAAGGTTCCTTGAGGCCTGAATATCTTGAGGGCACATCTCCCTTTCAAACAAATGTGCACTCAGGCCTGCATGAACATCCAGGTCCAAGTCAAGCCTGGGGGACTTGTAGAGATTGTCTGTCAGTGCCCTGGGTAGCAGTGGCCTGGGAGCATCAGGACTGTCCCACTGACCTGATCAGTGGTGCCTGTCCTCTTAACACCAACTCTAAGCCAGCTCCAGACAGACTCCCTTCTCTTCTCTGGTCTCCATGCATGCTCTCAGCAGGAGGCTGCCTACCCAGCCTTTGAACAATTAGCAGACAGCTACAACAAGCTAGGGGAAGAGGACTAAGGAGACCCAGAGGCTCAAAGATGCCTCCTAAAGCTTTGTAAAGTCGAGTTTGGGATTGTGCAAGTTCAGGCAGCCCCGATAGGCCTGAATGAGAGCAAGAAAAAGTGCTACAGAGCAGCAGTCCAACTAGAGGAGAGTCTAGAAGGGTGTCCCTCAATGCCTAGCCAGCAAGGAAGACCATCATGTGCCTCCAGAGCCCAGTGGTAGTCACAGGACTAGAAAGGCCTGTGGAGTAAACACAGTTTCATCCTCATCTGGGTGGTGTTATATATTATAGAATAACAAGGAGCATTGTGGACTCTGCTTAGCAAATGAGAAAGCTGAGACACTGGGCTACACATCTCCAAACCTGCTCCTAGAGCCCCCCAGCAAGCATGGTAGTTTCCATCTTAGAAGCCCCAGGCTGGCCAGAGTCTGAGTCTCTTAAAACCCTTGGCAGCCTGAGGTTTATCTCTATCCCAGGACACTAGGATGGAAGGGCCATGGTGGAAGAGGGACTAAACTAAGTTCTATGTTGTTCTCACCAAGTTTCCTAGAGGCTTTGAGAAATCAGTTTCTCTCCTTGCTTTCCTCTCTGTGGGAAGAAGTAAGATGGCAAACCTAGTAAATGGTTGGAGGCAGGACCTGAGCCTGCTGATAGTCACCAAAGCTGAGACACCGGAAGGGTTCACCAGAGGGTATTGTTTTCTTCGGTACAACCATGTTCTTGGAGAAGAAGGAACTAGAGGCTCAGCCACCAGCCAGCACCCAGCCTTAATGCAGGCTGGACTCCAGCCCAGGAAGTTGGCCCCAGTCTCTCCAGCCCTCTAGGCTATAATTTGTGTCCTCCAGGGCTCAAGATAGCTAAGGTTTAATGTGGAAAAAATGGTTCCACTCTGTCTCACCCCATACCCCAAAATAAACTTAGATTAGGGACAAAAAGCATAATTATAAAAGTTTTGGAAGAAAAACACTAAATGAAGTCTTTGCCCTCTCAGGAGAGCAGGCAAGAGGCAAATTCCAAAGCCTATAGGAAACAACTGACTAATTTGGCTTTATAAAAATTTTTTTAAAAAAAGTACTTTTGTGTGGGGAAAAAATAGCACCATTAGAAAGGTAAATTGGCAACATCAGCAATGTAAACACAAAGTCTTGATACTCATTGTACACAGAGAGCTACCACAGATCAACAGAAAGAAGCAGACTCCCGACAGAAACAGTGAAGGATAAACATGCAGGACATTAGAATGGATAGGAAAAAATATAAGACTTCCCTATTCAACATAACAAAACTTGAAAAACATTTAAGGACAAAAGGCTGAAATGGATACAAATGGCCGTGGAGAAGCAAATTGGAGCCTCCTCAGGGTCTGAAGATCACACCAGTTCTATAGAATGACACCCGTGCAGAGGCTGTGTGACATGAAGACCTGAAAAGCACTTTCCTTTCCAGAGAAACCAGGGCCTTGGGGGACTTGGTGAGGAGGGTAGTGGTAGTATATGATACAGGGGTGCCATCTTAGACTGCAGGTCCTTGTCTGACTGCCCTAGGAGATGTGGACAGAGAGTTTGGTGAGGCGACCTTCCCTAAACTTCAAGGAGTCCTATCAGCCTACTGGAGACACAGGCTGGTGACTGGGCCTGGGATGCTGTATGGCTGCAGCACTTTTCAAGAAGCAGTTGCCCACACCCCATCCAACTCACTTCTAATGTTTCAGGGTCTCCCACCGCATCCATTCCAGGCTAGACCCCCACACCCAAGACTCTCTTCCCTTTGGGGGTCAGCCTTCCTATACAGCAGTGTCATCTCTCCCTTCCCTTTCTGCACCCAGTGAGCTGAGGGTGGTGGTATATGCAACACATTGGAATGAGTAGGGGTAGTTTATGCCTTCCGGAGAGTTCCTGCCTCTAACTTTTTTTTCCCAGCATAATATTTTCATTGATTCTTTGGGAATTCCACATCATACACTCCAATCACCTTTGTTTCTTAGTCCTTCCCTGTCCTCCCCTCACCCTTGT
The DNA here is from genome assembly GCF_000001635.26 of Mus musculus. NCBI lineage: Eukaryota > Metazoa > Chordata > Mammalia > Rodentia > Muridae > Mus > Mus musculus. The sequence goes on along the minus strand of NC_000077.6, from coordinate 121,801,725 downwards.
TACCACCTCCCCAGGGAAAAAATTATATATACATACATACATACATACATGTGTGCATACATGCATGCATGCATGCATACATACATACATACATTCACTGGGGCATGGCCAAACTCTCAGGGACTTGTCCCCAAATAAAACTGTCTTTCCCCCTACCCACCACCATTGGAAGTCATTTGACACCCCAGTATCCTATCACAGTTTTTAAGAGTTCTCTCTGATGGCTTTCTGTCTAGGCTGTTACTGTTGGGGCTGGGGGGATAGAGGTGTGGGTTCTCACAGAAGTCTTCTTTGTTCATCTTTCTCACAACTGTGTGTCTGAAGTCATAGATATCATGGAGGAAGTAGTTTATTTCCTCTTTATGAACACTGGGAGCATAGACTAAGGGCTTCCATGCAGTTTCTGGCATCAGCGCAGACTTTGAGCAGAGCTCCCAGTTACAGTAGGACCATGGACTAGATAAGACACCTACAATGAAGCTGGAATCACAGACATCAACATGGCTTCTAGCTACAGCATAAACCACAGACATCTGTGGGATACTCAATGTCAACACTGGCCACGGACATCAATGCCAACCCACCGCAAAGGACCACAAGCCCAAACTTGGCCCTCACAAGCCCAAACATCACCATGGACCCAGGTGGCAGCACAGGCTACCCACATTCATGCCCCACCCCCAACATCAACATGGCTTCAGGCTGCAGCATAGATCACAGATACTCCTGTAGCCTTTGGTGGTAGCATGTGCCACTGACATCAATATAGACCCAGACATGGCCCTCAGTAGCAGTCCAGACCAGGTCACCACTATCATCTCAGGTGGCAATGCAGGCCACTCACATCAGTATAGGGCATCATGACCTATGGACATGAACACGAATTCAGGCCACAGCACAACCCATGAACATCTGCATGTAGTCAGGTGACAACATGATTAGCAGACATCAACCTAGACCTAGTCTACATTAGGGCCACTGACACCCATGCATGGACAGCCCTTAGCATCACAGAACACAGGAGTGCTTCAGGGAGGTCTAATCTAGAAAGTAGATCATTCGTCTCAGGTGACCCAGTGTCCAGGCTGCTTGTTTGGGGTCTGGATCTGTGTCTGTTTAAGCTCCAAGCTCACCAGTTCAGCCTCTTTACAGTACATGCTCCACTCCACACCTCCATCACCCATTCTTTCCTCACTACGATGCAGCCAGGTAGCTGGCTTCTGGCTTCTGGCTTCTGCTAGGGTGGGCACCTGCCCTAATTTCGTTTGTGACATGAACCAATAATTTGATACAGATGTCTGTGAAAAATCACAGCTGGATACATGGGGTGGATGGTGGTTGGCCACAAAGGGCTCCTATCTTAAGAACCAGGAATAAAGACTGAAGGGTCTGTCCCTGGGGATCAACCTGGACCATTCCAGGCTCTCAGGGACTACAGGGAGTACACGCTGGAGCCAACATCTGTGCTGTGGCATCTCAATAGAAGGAGAAAGGAGTGGTTTGGGGACAAGTCTCGCTCACATTAAAGCTATCTCCCAGCTTGGGGCTACTGTTCTTCCTCACTATACCACAAGTTACTGCAAATTTCCACTGCCAAGGAGGAACCTGGGCTCATCTGATTGCACCATGACATTGGGTCATCCTCCTCTCCCTCCCCAGTTCCCACCTGAGCTTAGAGCACTTCAGGAAGTCTCCTCACGTATATCTGTATACCTCAGAGCACCTGCCTACCACACCCACCAGCAGTTGCAGGCCAAGGTTTGGGCACAGAGGACCAAGGATCACATAGAAGCCTTGGCACTGAGCCCGCCAATGGAAGCTGTACCCTCCTGTGCCCAGTCTTCACTTACCCTGTTCTGTTTTCTTACAAAGCATTCTTTCACACTCCTCAAACAAGACATGATTTACTGACATGTGTTTGCTTGTTCTCTGCAGAGTTTCCCAGTAGTGAACAGCAAGGGTGTCCAGCTCTACCACCTCAGAACTGAACAGCATAAGGCATTCACTCACTGGAGTGTCCTAAGAGAAGCCAGCCCTGAATCCCAGAGTGTCCAAAGGCAGATAGGATCCAAACTTGGCCTCAAATTTAAAGCCTGAAAGTTAAAGAACAAATACTACTTGGTGAAATGTCGACAGAGCACGTGTCTTACCCCAAACCAAGGCCTAGGGAGACCTCTCTTCCCCAGCTGAGAGCGTGTCTACCAAAAACAACAACAAACTGGGGTCATTTCCAAAAGACATGGCCCTAGTTTCCTACAGGGGCCAAGGCTGAGGGGATTGACTAAGAGAGCTGGGAAGGTCCCTAGAGGAGGTTGGAGCACAAACTAAGCCACCCTGACTGAAATGGGAGGTTGCTAGGAGAGAGACATGGGTGTCAGGCCCCTGAGTCTGTTTCTAGGCATCTATCAGTACAAGAGCATCCATCCTGAGCCAGGCAAAGAAGTCATCCTGGATCCTCACAGACCCAGGTCACTGCTCTTCATGAGGAGGTTGCTAGCATCCTTACCCTGAACCAAGCCTCTGTGTGGTATGGCCAGCTCACACCCACAGTGCTGAATTCCAACCAATATCTATAAAACCCAACTGCTTCCAAATCTCTTCACATCTCCTCATAGAGAACATCTCAGATTCCCTGTCCCAGATTATACTACTTCCTGCCCCATGGGACAAGGTGAAGCCACAGTTCCTCTTAGCCACGACACACTGAACAAGAAAAACTCAGCAGGGCTAATAGCTGACCTACTCTGGCTCCTACCTCTCCCTCCTTAAATGGCCTGAATATGCTTCCTGGCTCCTGGGGCTTGCTGAACCACACTTAAAAATAGTTGTTCAAATACCCAGGCAGCTTACATCGAAACTGTGTGTCTCCATATAGCCATAGCCCTGGTGGCAGGTCCTCTTCTAACTCAAAGACTTTGACCCTTACCAGGAAATAACTTCTGGAAAGACTCTCTATATCTGGACCTTGGCTCAGTCCCCAGCCATAGAACTCCCAGGCCAGTGGTTAGGGCTCCTGACACACCCAAGCCTCTCCCAAAGGATCTGATATATTAGCAGCTCAGAGGCATGTAGGCCCACTAGTTCTGTATTCCTCGGGGGTCATTAACAGTAGTGGTCAGTAGATAGTGACATTACAAAAAAGGACCAAGAGTGTATGGTCCTTATGAGACATTAGTGCCACACCAATGAGCCCTTCACCCTTAAACATGGGCACATGAATTCATCTGGTCAGTTATAGGACTTTGCCTCTGTACATAATATAAGTCTGTTGGGGACACTATAAGGGCATTCATTCACTGTTCTTAGATGGGGTGCTTCTATACACACACACACACACATGCACACCAACTCTGCGAGGGCCTGAGAAAAAGTGACTGTTGTTATGATCTTGGTGATGGACACCATAAAGTCACACCATTTTACAGATTTCACATAAGTTTATGGGGGAGGGGGTATACAGAGGCTGCCTCTGGGCCAGGCTGGAGGCAAAAAGAGGGGGAGAGGAGGGACTGGCCTTTTATAAGGGGATGTGGCATATGTGCAGGGGGAAGTTATATGACAGTGGGAATGTGTCCCATTTTGGCAGCTAATGATAATGTATCCTTTTGTCGCTAGGTCCCTGGGGCAGATGGTGGAGATTCTTGGTTGCTAACAATTGTGTAGGACAAAAGTAGTGTGAGGGACAGACAAGGCTGACCTTTGCTCTTACTTTACTCTGATCAAGGGTCTACCTAGCCCTGAAGAACTGACACAACATAAGGTCAGCATCCTGTCAGAAGATTACCTGCTGTAACCTAAAGAGATGCTTTGGATGTTCCGTATCTTTCTCTGCTTCTTGGGACCAGAACCTGAGTGCCTGGGGCTCCAGACTCCCACCATGTTGAGAAGACAGTCCTGGGAAGGGTTTCATACCTCCCCAAACAGGCAGTGGGGTAAAGTTCTGACCTTAGCCAAACCTGCTTGACACATGAGAAGTCTTGCAGCTTTCACTTCAGGATACCCACATAAGTTAAAGTAGGAATCTGAGTATGTGAGAAACAGCATCCCCATATACGCATGGGAGGCTCTTCTTCTGGTCTTATGTCCTACCTGCTCCTGTACAGCAATAGAAGGGATCCACCAGGCACAGTGTACTGCATTCCTCTGCCCCCATTTCTGGGATTTTTCTCTGAAGCTGTTTAAGGAGAACATATGTGCATATGTAAGCATGTACCCATGCACTAACAATGTGTGACCTCTAGCTTCTGTTTTTGTTTTGTTTTGAGACAGAGTTTCTCTGTGTAGCCCTGGCTGCCCTGGAACTCACTTTGTAGACCAGGCTGTCCTCAAACTCAGAAATCCGCCTGCCTCTGCCTCCCAAGTGCTAGGATTAAAGGCGTGCGCCACCATGCCCGGCTGACCTCTAGCTTCTTACTCCATACTCAGCTGCAGAGCCAGGGCTGATATGAGAGAGAGAGAGAGAGAGAGAGAGAGAGAGAGAGAGAGAATATGAATATGCTATGAGTTAGTCCCACTTTGCAGGCTCATGGAGTGAACACAGAATACCAGCCTTCACCCCCAACAGCAGAGCATGTTAGGCTGTATCTAGGTGCCAAAATGTCAAGATCAGGTCAGGATCTGAGCATCACAAAAGAATCCAAATACAACTCAATCAGTGGGTGGTTAATAATGGAGTCAGATGTATGAGGTTATACAGATGAGGGGTATGAGATTATATCACCTGGGGATCTGCCATCATGTCTCCAGCACTGGCCCTACTCCTGAGAGGTAATCAGTGGACCAGATCTACCAGTAATACTCCACACAGAGGCCAGTACTAAGCAAGCTAGCTAGGGAAAGCTGTTAAAGGAGAGGCACTTGAGTCAAAATCGTCTGACATGGTCCTAGGTATGGATACTAACTACATCTTATCCATAGCTGTTCAACTATTTATAGATGGGACCAAGGCAGAGTAGTTGTTGCCCAGTGCCCTACAGCTAATGATTCCTTGTCTATCTGCACTCAAACCAAGTACCAGTCTGGCACCTTCTTTCTCAGTAAAGCCACTAATTCTGGTATGACTGTAGAATTCACATCCATCATTAGTGTTCAGAGGAATATGCCATCATGCCACCAAGCTCACATCTTTTCTCGGGGTCTGTCAATAGAACCAGACTTTCTTTTCTGAGATTAGGTTCTCAGAGTGGACAAGTGTGTCTGGTCCTTTGTCCAAAGTCTCCATTGACTCTGTGGCATGAAGCCATCCTCCCCAAGTTACCCAGGTAGATGCCTTGAAGGTCTTTGGCTTCAGCCTCATCCCACTGATCCTAAAGTACCTATCCAATGGCACTGTCCACAGAGAGGCAGGCACTAAATCAGGAACATGAGGACAGGCCTTACCCAGGAATGAGGTTAATGCAAGAGCTTATAATCTACAAGTGTCACTCTCACTATGTGGCTGTGTCCTAATCTATTTACTGTTCCCACTAGGGTGACCTTTGGTCTTATGGGTGGGCCCCCACCCCCAGCATCTTGGTCCTTCCTCTTATATTGGGTGTGGACAGTGAAACCAGAGTTTCCTCCTTTGACTCACATAGCTCTACTTTACCATCTGCAGAACGGCCTCCATTGAAGGTTGCCATTTGAGTTGCTTGTATGGCTCATGGATTGGAGTTGATGGGAGGGCAGGAAACGATGAGCTCAGCCTTTGACAGGGAGGCTGTGGTTAGAGAAGACAGATGGTCAGTGAGCAATACTGTGGGGTTGAGGGTGAACAACTCCCTCCGTTCTTCATAGATGGTCAGGAGAGAAGGAATCATGAACAACAGGACAGATGGACTTTAGAAAGACAGGAAGACAGATGTGTGTGTCGATATTCTGTAAAAATCAGAGAACTGCTGTGGAGTGAATGAAAACATGGGATTTGTCCTACTAATATTAGTCATGTGACTATGAACACATATCCAGACCCCAGTTTCCTGATTTTCTGAGTGATCTATTTATACAGTGCTATAGTAAACACAAAACAACCTTCTTTAGGTGATCTACAGTCACTTAAGGGGCCAAAGCTTATTCTCATTATTCCCCATCCATATACTGCACATCAGTGGGCAAAGGCACTGATCCATAGGGCACCCCAGTCAGGATAGGGGGCCATATATAGAGAAGGGCAGCTCATGAAGATCAGTACCCAGCACCCACGAGTCTATCAGCAAGGCTGGACCATAGCTTTGGTGGAAGAGTGCTTGAGGAGGCCAGGGAAAGAGAGGACCCTAACATTAGAAAAGCAGGAGGCCAGAACAGAGGCAACTCGGGATCTAGATGGTCTTTCTAGATCAGGGTAAGGTGACCTGCAATGCCCGAGTTTCATATTTTCATCATCGTAGGGAAAATGGGACTCCAATCTGGCTTCAACTTGACTAAAAATAATAAAGTAAAATGCTACACTTATATGTCTGGCCTATTGGAGATGTGAAGTGAGATTTAAGTTTGCTTTGATGTGTGCTCAGGGAACCAGTACGTAAGAAGTGAAGCAGCTCACTCTAACACTCTACAAAGGTAGACAGAAGAGGAAGCAGGGAAGCACTGAGCATGTAACCGAAAGCAATCTGAGTGCAGAGAAGTATCAAGCCGAAAGCCAGTACAGCTCACCTCGGGGAACCCATTGATGCCTATGTGTCTCAGTCCCTGCACAATCTTGGGAACAGCTGAACTGTACCAACAAACAGGTGGGACCCTGCTGCTTAACTTGAGCCAAAGTGTATAGCATCCATCATCAGCTTTGCAAACAGCTTCCAGGGCTGTGAGCAAAACAATCCCAACCTTATTTTCCACAAGCACCAACAGATGTTTAAAATTGGGGAGGAATCTCTAGACTAAAACATTTCTCAGGCAGGGCCTCTGGAATAGCTCCAGGGAGCTGCACGCCCATAGCTTGTGCTGTTGTTCTAAGCCGCCCTTCACACATCAGGAATGTCAAACAGAGCTGACCTCAGCACCCTGAGAGCCCCACTCCAAACAGAGCCCTGGGCTGTGCTCTCCAGCAGCAGGCAGATCTGGAGTGTTTGTCTAGTTTAAAACAAGCTAGTTGGATGGTGTATTACTTCTCCAACCAAATACTATTGACGCTGCATGCACAACCATCTCTACTGCTCCTGAACTGCATGCATCGCTCAAGCCTGCTCAGCACATTTAGCAAGTGGAAAAGAGATGATTGTTTCTCATTTCACTGAAAAATTAGAAGGAATCAAAAAAAAAAAAAAAAAAAGATTTCCATGTGTTTCCTCCAGGCATCTCCTGATCCCTAGCCAACTCTGTGAACACACCCAGACTAGAACTTCCTTAATTCAGGAGCTTGACAGTGATCCTCCTCCAAGCTGGGTCCCTCCACACCAGTCAGGTCAATGGGGTCACCATACAAAGCCTGCAGGCTTGGCCACTGACTGTCTCTGCCCTTTACTAGGAACAGTCAAGAAGATAGTATTGTCATCTTCACATATCCTACACTTTTCTTAATCCTTTCCCGGAGACGTTATCTTCTCCATTACACACACACACAATTTTTTTTAGCTGGGCTCATAAGTGGCCTACCAGTTGCCATCTGGGCATCAAATCTTAGTGTTCTTTCAGCTTATCAGCGACATCCCACACAGGGTATCATGCCCTATGGAAAATGAGTTCTTCCTTAACTTCATTTCCAGGCCTATTCTTTAGCTGTTCTCGTCACCATGGCCCTGTATTATTTTCTTACTTCTGCTAAAACAAGCCATTGAAAAGTTAGTGGCTTCAAACAACTTTCAAAAAACTGTATGTGATCTCATGGTTTTGAATAACAGAACTCCAAAAACAGCTTCTCTGGGAAAAAAAAAAAATCAGGATTTAGCAAGATCACCCTCTTCCTAAAAAGATCCAAGTGAAACCTTAATTCTGGACTTTCCCAGCTGCCCATGCTTCATGATCCCTCCCTCCCTTTCCAAGCCAATCTCACCCCTCCGACCTCCGCTTCTGTCCTTACATCTACTCTGGTGCTAATAGTATTGTTCCCTTTTTTAAAGATGTTGTAACTCTTTCAGAACTATCTCATCATCTTTTCTCATTTTCATCTGCAAAACCTCTTTTGACATATAGCACAGCATAGTGACAGCTTTGGGGACTAGGATGTTGGTTTCTTTGGAGATAATTGTTATGCTGATCACAACCCGGTCTCCAAAATTTTATACATAAAATTCATTCACATAATCCCAGCATCTATAGAAATCTAACCCATTAATATTAAGTTCAAGTTTACAAAAGTCTAAATATAAACCAGTTTTAAACTCCCAAACTTCAGCAGTCTGGAACACAGGCCTATAATCCCAACACTTGGGATTTTGAGATCAAGGTCAGCCTGGGCTACATAATCAACAAATAAACTATGAAGTGTATAAATTACTACATAAATATCCTAAGTCTCATCATCCCAGTCAGGAGTAATTGAGGCTCTAGGTGTAGTCTATCCAGATGTACAATATTCTCCATTCATGAGCCCATGAGGGACAGTTACTTGCTCCAGTATGACAATGTGGCAGATGCATGTCAACATCCCCATCAAGAACCAAAAAATTAAGAGAAAAGAGATACCCATGAGAGTCTAGATGCAGCAGGTGTTTGAGAATTCCTATCTTATTTTCTTTCATGGCTAGACATAGAAATTTGGACTCCTTACTCTCCAAGAAGGTCCTCTTGACTCCCTAGCTCCAACAAGTCTCCAATATCCCCACCCAACATACGCAGGTTCAATTTCCAGTACCCACATGGCAACTCACAGCTATCTGTAACTCCAGTTCCATGGGATCTGACACCTTCATATGCAGGCAAAACACCAATGAACATAAAATAAAATAAAATAAAATAACCAAGCATACACTCTCCCAGCTGTAAGGAAAGGTCAGAACTTTGGGGCTCCTTGATCAAAACAGAAAAGAGGCCTGTTTCCTTGATACTGGATGGTGGGACATTCTAACTGTCTCTGTAAAGAGGGTTAGGCTGGGCCAAGCATGTGGACACGGAGCCCTGAGGGCCTGCTTCTCTGAGGATAAGCACGCCAAATGAGGCAAATTCTATTTTTGCTACTTTTCTCTAACAGTCTCTTATGTGTCAGTTTGTTCAGGCCTCACCACTACTTCTCCAGCTCCCATCTTTTGCTTATGGTCTGTCTCAGAGCAATGCATGGGTGCTGGTAGCAGGATGGATTCTGCCAGAGTCAAATTAACTAGACACTAAACCTGAGTTTATCCACTTGTTAAATGGGTATCAAAGACCTACCACATGAGCTTTCCTAGTAAACATTATATCACACAAATAACCATAAACTGACTAAAAACTACAGAAACATATTCTCTAATAGTCCAGGAGGGCAAAGGGGAAATACCAAGGTAGGAAGGCTCTTTCCTGTCTCTCCCAGTTTCTGACGGCTCCAAGTGTCCCTTGGCTAGTGTTTGCCCAATGTAATCCTATCAGATGAGACAATACATACAAGGAGCCATGCAGGATGTTCAGTCCTCTGCCTTTCCAGATGAAGTGTGGGTAATGGCCAAGAGGTGGTGCCTATCAATCCTACAACTAGCTCTTATCTGGACAAGATGATCTTCATTTCAGCTGCAGCTCAAAGAAAGCTAATGAGAGGCTATAGGTCATAGGTCATGTAAGGAGTAGCCTAGCTGGCCTTGGCTGGAGATCTGTCCTCTCTACAAGAGAGAGCAGGATGCTTATCCTATTTTTACCTTGCCTTAATCCTTCAGCCACCCCATAGCAGAAGATTGTTTTCCTCCCATCCTCAGTACCACAGATGGCCATGAAACCTGGTGTAAATATTGGAATGTGGTCAACAGAACAAGGAATTGTTCTGAGCAAAGGTTTCAGAGGCAAAACACATCCTGCTAACCCTCTTGCAGTTTCTGTCTGGAACTTGCCCTATCATGCTTCTGCATCTTCCACAGGATCTTAGAAAGAGGGATGAGGAGTGACTCTAATATGAGATGTTGCGGCAGAAGCGGAAATTCAGAGAAGTCCTAACCCAGTGGGATCAGCAGGGCAGTTAGTGTACAGCACTGTTGTAGCAATAGCTGAAAAGGATCTGGGGCCCAAAGCAGGGAAACGGCAAATTGTGTTATGTAATTTTTGTTTTGTTTTGTCTTAAATCACAAAAGTGCCTCCAATAACCTAGAAAACAGGAAATGTACCTAATGTAGCCCTGGCTTTGCAAAGAGCTTTCCAAACAAAACATCACCAGAATGAATTAGTTGTTTCTACTGTGCTCAGTAACATACCTTGAAGGGGAAAAAGTTAATCCACAAAAGAATAAGCAAATTGGCAGAAGAACTGAGAGAAAATATAGGAGTCCCAGAAGTATAGCTTTTGTGAGACAAAAAACTGTGATTGTTTCTTCAGCTGATAATTGTGGAATATTCAATCTAGGGCCTTCAACTAGAAAAGGCTTCCAGAATGTAAGAGAGTTATCAGGGATGTTTCTGCAATATTGTCAGAGTCAATTCAGGGGCAGAGAGACAGAGACAGACAGAGACAGAGAAAGGCAGAGAGGCAGGCAGGCAGAAAGACAGACAGACAGACACAACTCTCAAAGAGCAAGGTCAAGGAGTGAACACTTTGCAATCATAGGGATTTCTGCTTTGAGGGGCTTATCTCAGTGTTTTCAGTAGCTGGAACAGCCCAGGGCAGCAGCTTTGTCTGCCATCCTGTTATGAAGGAAGGGAGTGTGACTGACACAGACAATAACAAAAGTGAGCCAAGAAAGAACAGGACACCCAAGAGGCTAAATCATGGCTGATGACACCACTACCCTGCCCTGAGCTAACCTTCATGGTATCTGAGCCTCTGCCAACATGCATTTGATTTCAGACCAAACCAGCCAGGTCACCCAAATCAGGATTAGCTCTGGTCCTGGGCCCAAACCCTTACCCTTGTCAGGAGACTTGCATAGCCTCCGCCCCCAGGACCCTGCCAAAAACCTGCCAGTGCAGATGTTTGTGAGGCTGCTCCAGTGCGCCAGGGTTACACTGGGAAGGGAGGTACTTTTTGAAGCTGTGGTCACTGTGTTTGGTGTACAGAACATGACAGCAAGGAGGAGAAGTTCTGGGATTTAGAGCCAGACTTGGTCCAAATCCTGGCTGTTTTGTCATAATCATGTGGCTCTGAGCAAGTTGTTTATGCTCTTCGAGTCTCAACATCCATTTGTGCGAATCAAAAATACCACTACCACCAACTGTGGAATGTGATAGAAAAAGCGAAAGATACTCCTCATCGGGCAGGCTGCCTGTGATGATCAGTGTTAATTGTCAACTTGGCAGAATCTAGAATCATCTGGGAGATGGGACTCTGGGTGTGCCGTGGAGGAATTATATTGATTATATTAATTCGTTTGGGGAGACTCATCTCAGCTGTGGGTGGGACCGTTCCCCGGGGAAGGCATTTGGACTATATAAAATGGAAAATGGAAACCAAATGTGCATTCATTGCTCTCTTATGACTGTAAACATAACTTGCCATCTTCAAGTTCCTCTTCATTGGTGTCCCTGCCATGATACCTTGAACTGTGAGCTAAAGTAAGCCGTTTATCTCTTCAGGTGCTCTTGTCAGGGTGTCATGGCAACAGGAAAAACTTAAAAGACAACAATAGTATGTTCCTTAATCATCTCATGAATGGAGTCAGTACAAGATGAGGAGATCTGTGACCCTGGCAGCATTGTAAAGGGCCTGAAGCCAGTACCCACAGAATCTGTGCCCATAAATGTATATTAGGCATGGATGAAAAAAATGTCATCAACATTTCTGGCCAGAACCATACAACAAGGCAAGATCCAAACATGGCCTTGGTATCACAAGATTCAATTCATCTTCTTAGGAAAACAAAAAGGCAATGCAAAGCCGGCAGTCCCAGGAGTGACTAAAAGAGGAAGCAACGCCCCAGCAACCAAGCCATGGAGATGTGTACAGAAGCAGAGAGGAGCCAGTGCCTGGGAAGGTGCTGGAGGGTACCACTTGTGCTGCCTCCAGAAGAGAATGGCAGCATTACATCTGTGAGAAGAAACCCCAATACAGCTTTTCTTGAGCATCAGCCGTTGCATAGCCTCTACCATGGTATGCTTCTGCTTGACAACAAAAACCAAGGTTGGTTCTGATGTCAGTAACAAACATTTTTCATATTTTTAGCCTGTGCAGCTTCTCTCAGCTCTGCTTCTCATAACTGATACAGAAGACAACTCTGAGCCACTCTTCTGAAGTGCCACAAATTCAAAGGAGAGTAAGACCGAGGTCAGAACCACTTTCTCCCTCTTTCCTGCCTTCAGCGTCACTTTCTAAAACAGTGCAAGGACTTCTTTTTGGACCTTGGACTTTCTTGGAGATCCAGAAACTGGAGCCTTCAACACGGAGGTTTGTCTGGCCCTGACTTGAGGAAGTTTCATTATTCCTTTTCTATGGATGGAGCCAGACTTCAAAGAGACCACCTGTCCAGATGCTCCCTGCTCCAAGATCATTTCACCTGAGGACCCAAGCCATCTTCCAAGGCTTTCTAGCATGCTCCACAAATTTGCTTAGGGTAAACTTATCCCTTCCAAACTGACTAGGAACCTACAGGCTCTGTGAATTCCAGCCTAATGTCATTTTCACCATCAACAATAATGCTGGCCAGGACCATCCTCCTCCCTTGGAAACCTAAAGCTCTCTCTTAACCTTAAACCGGTGCTGTTCCAGGCAGCCATGTCCTGTCTAGCTCTTTGTACCCATGCTGTCTCTAGAAGCTTCCCACCAGACATCACAGCTCCTCTGGCAGGGATTCTGGTCTTACTGCTGTTTTAATTTGAATTTCACTGAGAACACCATGGTTGAGGAACCACATGCACACTGCCTGTTTGTCTCAGTTACTCATCTTTCCCTTGAAGATGCTTATATATATACATACATACATAGACAAGGAATGACTTGTATATCCTAAACATTAAACTGATGAGGCTTAGAGGTTGGAAATATCCTGCCCTACGTGCCACATATAATTAAAGTTGTGAAAGGGCTTCTACATCACTTTTGTAGTCACAGTGAATAAACAAAGTAAATGCCTTCACTAGGCCCCACCCAGTTTTCAGAAAAATAAACTTGGGTTCAGAGATACTGCTTCCCTGGACACTCTCGGACAGAGGTAAGAAGCAAACTCAAGACACACATTCCGACTTGTGGAATTTGTGCTATGATGGTACTCTTCAAGACTTAACTCTGTGAAACCTTGATAAATGGTGGTTCCCTGAGTTCACACATATTAAATCTGAATTTAGGATTGTGAAAGGAAGGATATTCTGTTTTATTAAAATTTGCCTTATAAAGTCAAATTCAGAGGGGAAGTATTTTAAGGTTTTGCTCAATCTCATGTAATCATCTATACCAGGAGTCTCTCTTTTTTTCCATTCTATTACTACAGCCTGAACTGCTTGCCCAGAACACCTGAGGTCACCTTAAGGCCTATGCCACAGTACACACCCCTCCTATATCTTCCTGTGGAGTTTGGAAATATGGCATCAAGGAGACCCAGGCCCTGCTTTGTCTTGCAGAAACTATATGTAAAAAACAAATGAACAAACAAACAAACAAACACTGGGAGGGCTTGGAGAGAGATCTCAGCTAGTAAAGCACTTGCCGGGCAAGCATGAGAACCTGAGTTTAATTCCCAGTACTGGTGTGAAAATCCAGTTATGGAACTGTGCACCTAAAAATCCTACCACAGGTATCTTGGTAATTTTCTGGTTAGTCAATTTACTAGGGTCCAGGTTCAATGAGAGACACTGTCTCAAAAATAAATAAAGTGTAGAACAAATTGAAGACATGTCCTTGACCTCTGGTTTCCATGTATATACATGCACACATATGTCCACACATGTACACACACATGAACATATGTGGGGAACCTAGAGTTCAAATCCAGTCTTTACTAGCAGTGAATAACTGGGGATGAGGAAACATAGGATATCCAACTCACCACCCAGCTGAAAGCTACCATACACATGGTAGGGTCCTTCTGGACATCTGCCAACTGCCTGAGAATCCCTCTGGATCAGACAGCTTGGAGAAAGACTCTACCTATCTGATCTGCATATGTGAGTAAAATCTCACAGTCAAAGCCAGCCACCCTAGTTTCTCCAAATCATGGATCTTAAAGGGATAGTCACACCACCACCTACTGTGAACATCACCTGAGCCCAACCATGAGTGCACAGAGGTTATGTGAGACACTCATCAGATTGCTCTGAAAATAGTTAGAATAACAACAAAAGTAAAGAGCCTTCAAAGACAGAAAAGAGCCTCTCTAAGAGGGAGCAGGAGAACATCAACCTCTCCTATCACATGATACATTGGAGGAACTAAATAAAAATGAGGACGATACTTGAGAGACACAGACCTCTTTCAGCATTTCTACTTGTGTTATTTGTGTACCCTTGCAACTGACTGCTTAGAAGACCTACTCGGGGAACCCTAAAACAGCACAAAGATCTCAACTCTAGAGCTTCCTACCAAAGAGGAGAAAGGCCTTCAAAGGATAGTATCTCTGCCCAATGGATTTCTCTCTCTACCATATCTGTTGGAAGTGTGGTCTAGGGCAGAGAAGGTGAGAACAGGAGTCTAAGGATTTCATTTCCCTCACCGTGTCTATAAACAGGCTGCAAACATCATCGGTCATACAGGTACCCAAACCACACTCTCAGCCTCGTTATGAGAAAGCCCCTAGCATGCTGTTGGGGGTGAAAGGTCACAAGTATCTACCTTGAGCTGTAGTCAGTGATGCTTTCTGCACTCTTTCTATTTCCTGCTAGAGGAACATCTTTTATCCCTAGGCCTGGCACAGTACATAGACTATAATCATTGCAGAAATAAAAAAAACAACCTAAAAAGCACCAACCAAAGCCCCTCCCAAATCTCCACTGAGATAAACAGGTACAAGACTGCCTAAAATCTGCTCCCTAGTCAGTCCCCAGGCCTATTGACAGAGTTATCCCTACCTCATCTCTAGCTGTAACTATAGCTATGAAATCTATACCTTATAAGCTAGCTACCAAGACCAAGTCTGCCACAGAAGATTGGCTTATTATGAAAGAAATGGATGGCATCTTCCAGACATCCAAAGCATACCTATGTTGTTTGTTGCAGCTTTGTTCCTGCATGCGCACATCTGATTCTGGGAGCCCAACCCCATCCCACACATAAAGTATGCCACCCTGCATAGTGTACATTACCAAAACAGTATAGGACACACAAACCCACCCAGAACACATCACCTATACAGTCTTTGCCACCCTGCATAAGGCTCTAACAAGTCCTGGTGCAAGGGGGATGTGGGCTGGAGTCACTCAAAAGGGCATTGGCATGGCACTACTCAACTCTAGCCCTCTAATAAAGTAGAGTGTGGATATGAACCACATGGCAATTTTCAAGAATATGTCTCAAGCATCCCAGATGCAACTCTGAAACTAGCTGTGCCAGGAACTTCCACTTCTGTGCACAAACCTTGCCCTGGTCATGTCAGAAAGGGCCAGGTAAAAAGATAGAAGAGACTCCTGTCTTAGCAGACACATGTCCACTCATAACAAAACAATATCAACGAACCACTGATTAAATGCTCATAATTTATTTATCAAGATCTGCAAGGTGGATGTCTGGGACTATGAACCAATGTGTATGGGTTCTGGAGTGGGCTGCCTTCCTAGCTGATAGGCAGCGTTGTTTCACAGAATTCTAACTTGGTCAAGGAAGCAACAGAATGCTCTGAGGCTTCTTCACAAGGACACTAATTCCACTTGTGAGGCCCTAACCTTCTTATCAGAAGCTCTGGGATTCAGCATGCTTTGCTTTGCTATGGGGAATGCCCTTCAAATGGCAGCTGTAGAGGACAAGCGTCTGCTTCTGTGGTTAATTTCTGATGTCCAAGTGCCCCATGAAACCCATTTTCCTGAAGCGACACTCCTATAGCTGGCTTTCAGAGCCTCGCCTGGCTCTGATAGTCTTACAATGTCTCTGACATAGATCTTGCTGCTTCCTTTCCGCATCATAAACATCACATCTAGACAGGCCCTGCCCTGCATGGTACATAGAAAGAAAATGGTTTTCTGGGGCTGAGGTGCTCCACAGCTAATGTAGCTATTTTAGGGTCACCAATACTCCTGTAAATATGCCCCTACACATGCTCCTATAAAAACAAATAGATGCATTGATTCTCTAAGATAGATTCAGTTTGGATTGTAGTTTATGCTCTATAATTGATGTCCTATATGGGGTAAGGAGCCATGTGTTCACATATATCCAGGAAAACAGAAAGCAAGCTAGAAACCACCCCTTAAAACTGCCCTATTAGTGTAGAATTCTATCTCCAAAGAAGACCTAATACCAATGCTTCTCAAACTATCCCACAAAAAAGCAGAAGGAATACTACCTAAATCATTCTATGAAGCCACAGTTATGCCTATACCTAAGCCACACAAAGACTCAACAGAGGAAGAGAACTTCAGACCAATTTCACCTGTGAATATCAACGCAAAAATACTCAGTAAAATTCTCACAAACTGAATCCAAGAAAACATCAAAACCACCATTCACCACTATCAAGTAGGCTTCATTCCAGAGATGCAGGGATGGTTCAATATAAGGAAACCCATCAATGTAATCCACTGTATAAACAAGCTAAAAAAAAAATCACATAATCATCTCATTAGATATTGAAAAAGCCTTAGACAAAATACAACACCCTTTTGTGTTAAACGTCTTGGAAAGATCAGGAATTCAAGGCACATACCTAAACATAATAAAAGCAATGTACAGCAAACCAACAGCCAATATCAAAATAAATGGAGAAAAACTTGAAGCAATCCCACAAAAATCAGGGACTAGACAAGGTTTATTTATTCAATCTAGTACTCAAAGTTCAAGTTAGAGCAATAAGACAACAAAAGGAGGTCAAAGGGATACAACTTGGAAAGGAAGAAGTTATCACTATTTGCAGATGATATGATAGTATACATAGGTGACCCCAAAAATTCTACCAGAGAACTCTCACACCTGATAAACAACTTCCGCAAAGTGGCTCAATATAAAATTAACTCAAACAAATCAGTAGCTTTTTTCTAGACAAAGAATAAACAGGCTGAGAAAGTAATTAAGGAAGCAACACCCTTCACAATAGTCACAAATAATATAAAGTATCTTGGCATAGTAAAAAAAAATGTGATACAGAGCTAAACAAAGAATTCTCAACTGAGGAATCTCAAATTGATGAGAAGCAACTAAAAAAAAAATGTTCAACTTCCTTAGTCATCAGGGAAATGCAAATCAAAACAACCCTGAGATTCCACCTTACACCAATTAGAATGGCTAAGAGCAAAAATTCAGGGGACAGCAGATTCTGGCAAGGATGTGGAGAAAGAGGAACACTCCTCCATTGCTGGTGGAATTGCAAGCTGGTACAACCCCTCTTGAAGTCAGTCTGGCAGTTCCTCAGAAAATTGGAAATAGCTCTACTTGAGGACCCACCTGTACCACTCCTGGGTGTATACCCAAAAGATGTTCCAATATGTAACAAGGATACATGCTCCACTATATTCATAGCAGCCTTATTTATAACAGCCAGAAGCTGGAAACAACCCAGATGTCCCTCAATGGAAGAATGGATACAGAAAATGTGGTACATTTACCCAATGGAGTACTACTCAGCTATTAAAAATGATGACTTCACAAACTTTGTAGGCAAATGGATGGAACTAAAAGTATCATCCTGAGTGAGGTAACCCAGATCCCAAGAGACATACATGGTATGTACTCACTGATAAGTGGATATTAGCCTAAAAGCTCAGAGTACCCAAAATATAACTCAAAGACCATATGAAGCTTAAGAAGAAGGCAGGCTAAAGTGTGGATGCTTCAAACCCACTTAGGAAGAGGAACAAAATAATCACAAGAGGCAGAGGGAGGAGGAACCTGAGTGGGAGAGGGGAGGGGAGGAAAAAGGGAGACCAGGACCAGGTATGGGAAGAGAAGTCTAGTGGGTCAGGAGAATGAAATAAGTAGCAGAGAGGGTGAGGAACTTTGGGGAACACTAGAAAGTCCCAGATATGAAGAATGTAAGAGGCTCCCAGGACCCAGTGGGGATGACATTAGTTGAAACACCCAACAGCAGGGAGATAGAACCTGAAGAGACAACCTCCAATAGATAGACATGACCCCCCCCAGTGGAGAGATGGGACATCCATCTCAAAATTTTTAATCTAGAATTGTCCCTGTCAAAGGAAATGCAGGGACAAAAATGGAGCTGAAGGGAAGGCCATCCGGAAATCACCTCACTGTTTGATCTATTCCATCTGCAGACACCAAACCTGGACACTATTGCTGATGCCAAGATGTGCTTGCTGACAGGAGCCTAGCTAGTATGGCTGTCCTCTGAGAGGCTCTGCCAGCGCCTAAGACAGATGCAGATACTCACAGCCAACCATTGGACTGGCATGGGGACGACCACAATGGAAGAGTTAGGGGAAGGTCTGAAGGAGCTGAAGGGGATTGCAACCCCATCAGAAGAACAATATCAATTAACCAGACCTCTTGGAGCTCCCAGGGACTAAACCACCAACCAAAGAGTATACAAGGGCTGGTCCATGGCTCCCACTACATATGTTGCAGAGGACTGCCTCATCTGGCATCAGTGGGAGGGGAGGTGCTTAGTCCTGTGAAGGCTTGATGCTCCATAGAAGGGGGATGCTAGAGGGGTGAGGCAGGAGTGAGTGGGTGGGTAAGTTGGTGGGTGAGCACCCTCTTAGAGGCAAAGGGGAGGAGAATGGGGTGAGGCGTCCATGAAGGGGAATCCAGGAAGGGGGATAACATTTGAAATGTAAACAAATAAAATGATTAAGAAATAAATTTTAGAAAGGAAAAAAAAAAACCTGCCTATTCTGCCTTCAAGATAAGGTGGATAAAGGCACCTGCTGTGAAGCCTGATGACCCGAGTTCAATCCCAGGGATCTACAGTGGAGGAAAGAGCCCAGTTTTCTGATCTCCATAAACACACCATAGAATGCGCATGCTCATGCATGCACATGCAAAAAAATTATTATTTATTTTTTTACAGTCCAGACTTTATCCCCCTCCCAGTCCATCCTCCAACTGTTCCACATCCCACACCTTCTTCCCCGCCACCCCTTTGTCTCAAAGAGGATGTCCCTACTCCCCACCAGACCTCCCACTCCCTGGAGCTCCAAGTCTCTCGAGGGTTAGCTGCATCTTCTCTGAGTCCAGACCCAGAAGTCCTCTGCTGTATATGTGTTGGGGGCCTCATATTAGCTGGTGTATGCTGCCTGGTTGGTGTCTCAGTGTCTGAGAGATCCCAGGGGTCCAGGTTAGTTGAGATGGTCTTACTATGGGGTCTCCCTCCTCCTCAGCTTCTTCTAGCTTTTCCTAATTCAACCACTGGGGTCATCAAAAATAAAAATCATACTATGTACAACAGGCAACAATCCCTGCAAATCATTGTAAAGGAGACTCCATTGATGTGCCAGCCATCTCTGTAGATTAGCTGCATGCAAACCTAAAAGGTCTTGGAAGGAATTTAGCTCACCTATTCCTGACTCCAGTCAAATTCAGATTGTGTGTGCTGAAATGTCCTGTTTACCTCTTTAAAAACACAAAACTCACATGACTCTGAGTCATTTCCCATGACTCCCCTAGAGCTGCCATTGGTGAGTTTCCTCACCAATGTAGCTTAGCTCCTCTCTAAACCATAGAAGTTTCTTTTTGTGCCATGCACAGAACCTCAGGCTTGAGAGTTCAAGTAGGGTCAGAAGCATACTAGGTCCCAAGTTTCTGCTCATCGATGTGGGCATCAAGAACCCATGAAAGTTGCTGGACCAGCACAGTGATTGGGATCAGGGCTCCACGCTGGCTCACAGGGAAGCTGCTCCTTCACTGAGCACAGTAATCACAGGGTTACCTCTGCTGCTAGGCACAAGGTGAATTGTCTCCCTCCTAGACTCCACTAATCACACTGAGCATTCTGGGAACACTTTTTGCTCAAGATGGTCCACACCCTGGCTCCAAGTACCCACTCAGAGCACTGTAGATCAGGCCTCTCAATGGGTATCAAAGCTGGGGAGCTCCAAGGCTTCTGGAAAAACAGCAGCTCTCTGACCCTAAGACTGTAGTAGGCAAGGCGAGACAAATTGGGGAGTGGAGAGGACCCAGATGGCTCAGGTCTAGACATAACTCTGTAGAACTCAGCAATGCTGGGGTTGAGCAGCTACCATGTCCCTCCCCTACAAAAAGATCACTTAAAGATGGTTGGATGTGTGGCCTAGTCTTAAGGGAACATTTTTGTCTAATGTCTCAGCATCTAGGTATCTCAGAACACAGTCTGGTTACCTCAGTCCTCACTTCTCCACAAACTACTTTCTCTTTAAAACAAACAAAAAACTATTCTAATTTCATTTTACAAAGAATCTATGGGCCATATCAACCCATTTGCAATGATGAAAATTAATCTTATGAATAAACATCATACATTGAGGCAAGTTTTGGTGCTACCCAGTCACCCATGTGTGTGGCCCTCAGAGCTAGAGAGGGATCCCACCTGGACTTATCTATGCTCTCATATTGGCTGAGCATCTTCCAAGAGGGTCATGGAGGGACAGATGAACTCAGCCTCTAGAGCAAGAGGTAGGAAGATGGAGAAAAGAAAGACAAGGTGGTGGAAAGGGCCTTTATTAAGTAATCGCTCCCTTTGCCAGCTGCTACCTTGCCACTAGAAGTTCGTTGCTTTAACTTGCAGTGGGTCCCTAGTATTTTCTATTCTGTAACGGTGTCTGTTTGAGGAGATCAGCACTGTGTTACCAAGCACAAGTCACTCTATGGACTTTGTTTGGGCAATAACAAACCTTGGAGAAGGAGTCAAGTGCTGTGACAGCAGTGTCCTACCAAGTGAGAGGGTGTCCAACATTAAATGCAGCAGCTGAGAAAGTGGTAAAAGCAGACATTGATAAGATAACACTGGGGGCACTCCCAGAGAGTAAGGCACTAGAAAGGGGGCTGAGAGAACCATAGTCAGCCCTGGCAGGAGAGATTGGCTGTATTACTCTGTCTTCTGACAGTAGGACCAAGACAACTTAGAGAAGAAAGGGCTTATTTGAGATCATGATTCCTGAGAGATAAGGGTCCCTCATGGAATGGAGGCATGACAAAAGGAGGAAGGAGCTGAGAGATTTCATCTCAACCACAAACAGAGAAGAGAGGGAGAGACAGAGAGATGGAGTGAGAACGAGAACTGGAAGCGGTGCTGAGCTTTTAATTTTAAAATGTGCTACCAGCGACATACTCCCTCCAGCAAAGCTGCACTACATAACCCTCCCCAACAGTACCACCAACTAAAAAACAAGTGTTCAAATGTCTGAGATTATGAGGGAATTTTCCATCTAAACTACAACCATTCCTTTACCTCCATAGGCTCATGTCCATATCATAATGTAAAGTCCCCATTACCCTTTATACTCTCAACATGAAGTTTACAATTCCAAAATCCAGTCTTTTCTGAGACTCAAAGAAATCTCTTAATTATAACTCCTGTAAAATCAAAACAGCAAATTACATCTTTTCAACATTTAACGACATAGAATATACACAATCATTCCAGAAGGGAGGAATGGGAGCATAGAGAGGAAATACTGGGTTCAAGGTTAAACCAGAACCCAGCAGGGAAGGCAGAATTATTTACTTATTCACTTTACATCCTAATATCAGGCCCCCCTCCACCCAGTACCTCCCTCTCGAAGTTCCATCCCCCATTTCTCCCACCCCTTCTCCTCTGAGAAGGGGGAGCCCCCACCCCATATCACCTTTCACCCTAGTCACTGAAGTGCTAGGTGCATCCTCTCTCTCTGAGACCTGACAAGATAGTGCAGTTAGGGGAACTGGATCCACAGGCAGGCTACAAATTCAGGGACAGCCCCACTCAAGTTGTTGGAGGACCCAAATTGTGGGGAGCCGCCCTCACATTCGCCATTACAAGATGGCGCTGACATCCTGTGTTCTAAGTAGTAAACAAATAATCTGCGCATGTGCCGGGGTAGTTCTCCACTCCATGTGCCTTCCCTGTGACGACAACTCGGCCGATGGGCTGCAGCCAATCAGGGAGCGACACGTCCTAGGCAGAGGATAATTCTCCTTAAAAGGGACGGGGTTTTGCCATTCGCTCTCTTGCTCCTGAAGAAGTAAGCAATAAAGCTTTTGCTGCAGAAGATTCCGGTTGTCCTGAGCGTGTTCTTGCGGGTGGACACAAAAGCTCGGGCAATACCAAATGAAGACCAAGCTGCACATCTGCTACATGTGTAGGGGGAGGGGCTAGGTCCAGTCCATACTTGTTCTTTTTTGGTAGTTCAGTCTTAGAGAACCCCCAAGGGTCTAGGTTAGCTGGCCATGTTGGTCTTTCTGTGGGGTTCCTATTCTCTTCAGCTCCCTCAATCCATCCAACACCTCCACAAGATTCTCTGAGCTCCGTCTAATGTTTGGCTATGAGTCTCTGTATCTGTCTAGGTCAGCTGTTGGGTGGAGCTTCTCAGAGGACAGTTATGCTAGGATCTTGTCAGCAAGCTTAACAGAGTATCATTAATAGTGACAGGGACTGGTTCTTACCCAAGAAATGGGTCTCAATTTGGGCCAGTCATTGGTTGGCCATTCCCTCTGTCTCTTCTCTGTTTTTGTCCCTGCACATCCTGTAGGCAGGACACATTTTAGGTCAGAGATTTTATGGGTAGGTTGCTATCCTCTCTCCAATGGGAGTCCTGCCTGACTACAGGAAGTGGCCACTTCAGGATCCATAACCCCACCTCTAGGAGTTTACAGAGCTCTGGGACAGGGTGGGGACAGGGAGCTCCAGGGTGGCTATGGGGTCACTTTAACTAACACCAAATCTTATAGCTCCATGTCCAGCATTAAAAGGTTTATATGGCTCTGTTCTTTCCAATTTGTTACTTGCAACATACACTTCTCTCTTTGTATATAGGAGTTCCACTCCCTATAAGCAACTCTCCTTGTCAGATATTTCATGGTTCTGGCATCTTCAAACCTTCATAGCTTCATGTAATGATTTTTTTGTGACCTCTAGCCCCCACAACATAGCTATAAGAAAGATCTCAGCCCAGAATTGGTTACACCATCTACATCTCAATTCAACGTTCAAAGGAAGTCTTTCCGATCAAGAGAACATTGTCCAACTGAGCATCAGAGTTCAGAGTGAGAGTCCTTTATGCAGATGCACCTCATTGAGCCTGACTTGGCCTGGAAGCCACAGTGGGTTTCCCAAGACATCTCTGATACTGACCCAGACCCATGAGTAAAGCAATCATACTCCTTGTTATCACTGTTGCTCAGCAAGAAACATTATATATCCAACACCATTCTAAACTCTGAAGCCAATCTGTTTCATACCAGACATGATAAGTTTGTTCATCCGGCAGCAAAAGCCTCCACCTAGCTCTAGGCAGAAGGAAAGGTGAGCATGGAGTCTCAACACCCTCACTCCATGCCTGACCTCATAGAGACTACAGTCAGGAAGTGTTTTGGAGTCCTTATCCAAGCCCACCTGTGAGGCAGTGGCTTGGGGCACACAGGTCTTCCTCACTCCAACCACTCTTCCATCCTCTCTGCTGCTCTACTCTGGCCACCACCCAAACAGACACACCACTGGGTATGCCATTTTAGAAAATGTAACACAAAGCACTTAAATTTTCAAAAACACAAAGCAAAACCTTTGCCCTATGCTACTGCCTGCTCTCCATGAATAATGGAATGAATAATTGGTTACACCATCTGCATCTCTGAATGGGATGTGGCAGTGAGATGACTTAAGCTGGCTCCCCAGACAAAAGAAGAAACCAAATAGCACCTTCTCTCCTTCTGAGTCAGAGCCGCAAGCTGCAGTTGTGCCGGTCTGACCTGCAGGAGTGATGCCTCTACCCACGTGAGCATATCTGACCACCTTGTACTGCAAAGCTGGGGAATCTGGGTCAGTACCATGCCCAAGGACATTCTGAGCTGGCATAGTCTCTGCAAGAACAGGCCTGACAGGTCCTCATGTATCTCTCTCAGTGGGTGTTGAAGTTCTGGCTAGAACAGGTATTGCCCTCCTTTCCCTACATGCTCCAGCCCCTTTAGAACCTCCATTTTAATAAAGACAAATTATCTCTTCCCCTCAGGCTTTCCAACATCCACTTAGACGATTGTATTGCTCCCAACAATGTCAAAGAATAGCATCTATTTAACAAACATTAAATTCTTGGTGCTTTCCTATCCCTCCTTACCACCTTATTATTAAAGAAAACTCAGCTCCTTTGCCTGATACTAGCAACTCTTGTCTCTCACCAGAAAATCATCAGGCAGACAGAAAGGCAAATGGATCCAACAAACTGAAACTACATCAGAGCCAGAACTGATCTTGACAGGTGGTTTGGAACAGTCAGAACAGGAACGGCAAGAACAGATCTAAGCAAACAGATAATAGAAAATTTCAGAAAGACTCAAACTGATCCCAAAGATCAGAGCAGAGCCTGCTCTGGCATCTGGTGAAACCCTCCCCTGCATGTAGACAGCAAACACGTGTATGGTGAAGGTCTGAAGGGAGCATCTTCAGAGGCCATGGGTTTTTCATACCTGACTTCCCTCGATCCCAGCAAACTAGTCCACTGATTGCTCCGTCATTCCAGCGATCACTTTCCCATCCTAGCAAGAGGCTCAAGGGATGGTCATGCTGCCTCCTGAGAGCTCAGCCAGACATCTGCTGGTTGGTGGCCCAGATGACAGAAGAAATGTATAGCTTCAAGGCCATAGGGTGATAGACAGGAATCTGCTTTAACACTATAGCACAAACCACCACAACATGGTAACACTTGTGATCAAACTACTGAGATCAAAATACTATAAGGGAATTGAAGACTTCCTTCAGTGACTTCATTAGCTCATAAGGCAAAACTGATAGAATACTTGAATTTACATATATGACATTAGAAACTATCAAACTTGAAAAGCAAAGAGGAAAAAGACTGAAACCAAAAAGAAAAAAAGTGCTGAAACCCAAGATCTTTGAGACATCTGCAGAAGGTGACTCACACAGTGAAGTCACAGTAGCTGAGACTCAGTGTCAGACATCAAGCTACCATCTTTGCAATCTAAGAGAATGAAGACCAAGAGCAAACTGAAACAATTCCAAAGATGTTGCCCAGGCCTACCATATTCAAACATAAGAAGGAAAGAAAAAGATAAGGAGGAAAAACTATGAAAGAATCCAGAAGAAATGGGCTGGAGAGGTGGCTCAGTGGTTAAGAGCACTGACTGCTCTTCCGAAGGTCCTGAGTTCAAATCCCAGCAACCACATGGTGGCTCACAACCATCCGTAATGAGACCTGATGCCCTCTTCTGGGGTATCTGAAGACAGCTACAGTGTACTTACATATAATAAATAAATAAATAAATAAATAAATAAATCTTTTTTTAATAGACAAAAGTCTCATACATAGAAAATATTTAAAAAATAAAAATAAAAAGAATTCAGAAGAAAATAATTGCTCTTCAGAGGAGCAAGTAAAAGAACTGTATCCCATATCTCAGAGATTATGCAGAGCATAGTATAATACTTCAACGTACTAGAAAAGAAATTGCCATGGGCTAAAGAAATGGCCTAGCAGTCAAGAGCTTGCTCCTCTCCCAAAGGACCCAAGTTTAATTCCCAGAACCCATCTCACTACCACCTGTAACTCCAGTACCCACACAAACAGACTCACACAAAAACACACAACCACTAATAAAAATAAGTAAACACACTTTGAAGAAAGAGCCAACCTTGAATCTGTACCCTCTAATATTGTTCTTTGGAGGTAAAGCAAGATCTGCCTTTCGTATAATATTAAAAGCTCTGCAGAGAGACAGGAAAATGTGCATACAGCTCAAACTCTCAGGTAGAAAAGGAAAAGAAAAGCATTAAAGAGAGCGAAAAAAATGTCTTTCCATTTCTCTCTTACTTATTTATTTATTTATTTATTTTTAAATAGGTCTCTCTACATAGCCTTGGCTATGTAAACCAGGCTGGCCTTGAACTCACAGAGGTCTGCCTGCCTCTGCCTCCCTTGTTTTGAGATCAAAGGCATGCACCACATCCAGCTAAAATGTCCATATTTCTTATTTTTTGACCAGAAAGATATGTGCTCTACCGCTAAGCTATATCTCCAGTTCTCTTTCTTATTAGTAATCTATCTAGTACATGTGTTTGTCTTAAGTAATGGTAGCTATGGGGTGTTTGCTTATGCATGCGTTAAACATATACAGACCTATAAATGAACACCTTTATACACGATGTAATGTGCAACAGCAGTGACACAGGAATGAGAGATGGAGAAGCAGAAATGTTTCATTATTGTAAGCCTTTTGCACTTCCTGGAGGGTTGACAGTTTGTTGAAAAATAATTTATAGATTGTGAAGAACAATCACTAAAACTTAAAAAAAATACAACTGATACAGTTTGAATGAAGAGGAAATGTAGTAGTACTAAATGCTCAAAAACATAAGAAAGAAAATATTAAGAGCAAAATTGGGAACAAAGAACAAGGCTATCAATCAGAAACAGTCACAAACACTGCAAAATTAATCTAACTATATAAATGATCCTGTGAGAACCAATGATCTTAAAAGCATCAATTTAAAAAGAGATTGGCAGGAAATGTTTTTTTAAAAAAGAAAACAACTATGTATTTTATATATGCAACCTTCTTTAAATATAGAGACGTATATAGATTAAAATAAATGGACAGAAAAATATATGCCATACTTTAACAAAAAGAAGCATGCCCACTAATTCCGAATAGAGCCGAATTCAAATATATAAAAGATGTAAGTATATAATGTAAACTACAAAACTCCTAGAAGAGAGCATAGAAAACCCATATGACCTTGGTTGGGATTTTTAGTGATTTTTTTTTTTTTTTTAGATTCAACACCAATACCAATGACACAACCCATAAAAGAAATTAATAAGCTGATTCACTGCAAAAGGCTACTCAATAACAGACATTTTCAGGAAAATAAGAGAATAAGTCACAGACATATCCAGTGAAAGATCACTCACCAATACATATGATTTGACACTCAAAAATAAGAACATATACAACAGATTTTAAAATGGGGGAAAAGACTGAAGTACACCTATATCCCATCAGAAAAGATATTCAGATGGCAAACAAACAAGCATATAATCATATCTTCAGTATCATATATCATTAGGGAATTGCAAAGTAAAAAGAAATACCACTATATACCTTTTAAAATGGCCTCAACCCAAACCCCTGAGGATGCCAAATATGACATACCAAAAACTCCCCTTCTTTGCTCTTAGGGATTCGATGGCACAGCTATGTTGGATGGCGGTGTATTCTTATAAAACATAACATACTCTTATCAATATAATGCAGCAACCTCTCCCCCTTGAAATAGTTCTAAATAAGTCCAAAATACATTGCACATGTGAAAACCAGAACAGATTTTATAGCAGCTTTTTATTCATAATTGCTAAAGCAACGGAGATGCCCTTTAGTGGATAACTGGATACATGTTTGTTCAGATGTTTTTGACACTAAAGAGAGATTAGACAGACTGTGAAAAAATGAAGGGAAATCTCTGGTGTTGATCACTAAGAAAAAAGAAACCAACCTGGAAAGGCTGCATGTTGTATGATTCCAATCCATGATATTCTGGAAAAGGCAACAAACAAGACCCTCACATGGTGAAAGATCCATGATTGTCAGGGATCAGAGGAAAGAAGTAACAAGCAGAGCCCAGAGACAGTGAAAGTAATGGCACTGCAGTGGGTCTGTATCAATGCAAATTTATCGAATGGAACATTCAGGAGGAGAAAAGTCCGTTGTAACCACAGACTCTGAAGGAAAATACTGAAAGGCTGCAGGTCTATAAACTGCAACATCTGTTGTTCTGACAAGAACATTGATAAGGAAAAAGGAGAGAAAGTATGTGAAGGTGGAAGTAGATGAAAATTTCTGATCAGCTTCTTACTCTGCAAGATATTGGCTTCAAGGCTTCAATGGTATTTGCAATAGTAGGTCATGGTAACTATGGATTAACACTATCATCAGAATTTAACTTTTTATTTGTTTTGGTTTTAGAGACAGAGTTTCTCTGTGTAGCCCTGGCTGTCTTGGAACTCACTGGGTAGACCAGGCTATCCCTAATCTCTTAGAGATCTGCCTGGCTCTGCCTCCCAAGTGCAGGGATTAACGACATGCACCACCACTGCCTGGCCAGAATTTAACTTTTAAACTTGAACATATGCTGGCTTTGTGATTTTCATATTTATATGTTCATCAAATCAAAAAGGATGGCTAAGCAAAATGCTTTATGGCCTTATTAACAAATTCTGCCTACTCCTTGGTTAGAGTTTCTATGCCTGTGATAAATCGCCACAACCAAAATAACTTTGGTAGGAAAGAGTTTACTTCACCTTACAACTCTCAGATTGCCAGGGCAGAAACTCAAGGCAAGAACCTGGAGCTAAGAACTGAAGCAGAAGCCATAAAGCAGTGCTAAGTGCTTATTGGTAGGTTCCCGCTGCCGTTTTCAGTTTGCTTTCCTTGTATACCCCAGGTCCACCTTCCCCAGGCGAGCGTCTCTCATAGCAACCCCGGTCCTCCCAAGTCAATCATGAATAAAGAGAATATCCCTACAGACTTACCCTCAGATTCTTCTGATGGAGGCATATCTTCAATTGAGATTCCCTCTTCTTGGATATGTCTAGATTTAGATCAAACAGACAAAAGAACTAACCAGCACACCTGCTATAAAGGTAGACTTACTAGGTAGCATTTTTAACACAAGGCAGCACACAGGATCCCAACTCTTACCTGTTTGCTGTATATACTCTCCATAGACAAAAGACCAGGAACACGCATGTGAAGGACAAGCCGAGTGTAGGCACACATTTTTATGCAACCTACTTTTACTAAGGATTCAATCTCTCCTCTAGTCCACCTCCCAGCAGAGGTAGTGGAAGAGAAAAGTTATTAGAATACGGGGAAGTGGGCCTGTTTAAGAATAGCTCTTTGGGGGCCAGCTCAATCTTTGGCAGCAGTTCAGTCCAGTAGCAAACACCAATTACGACTCAGCAGCTGTAGTTCAGTCCTGAAGGAACCCATTAGGTCCGCCAACTGGCCTGAGATGAGGCTTTGGAAGCAGCAAGAACCTGACAAACAGTTCTTCAGAGTGCTTCTCTCAATGGCAGCATGCCCACAAGATGAACTCAACAACACTGTATAAGGTGAACCAATACACACGTGTTGTTAGCAAAGAATAGTGAGGAGGAACAAACCAAACCAGCGCTCAGTGCTCATCTCCTGTAGTCTGTGAGGTCATATTTACACTCCTTCATCAAGAGTCCTTTCACATGTTTAAATATCAAAACATCCTTTCACCTGTGCCTGCTTAAGAAAAACATTCTTTTCACATGTCTGCTTTGGCAAGACATCCTTTCACCTGTGTGCTCCAGCAAAACATCATCTGACACAACAGACTTTTCAAAGAAGCTAGAAATTTCCACTTCATTTCCCCCCTTTCTGTTAAAGAATTGATCTTTTCTCTGTCATTAGCAATCTACATATAATAGAAATAATTGTAAGAACCATCACATTTTCAATATAGTCAAATAATCTAACGAAACAACCTTAAATTTCTATCAATATAAAATACTTCAGACAAAACAATTTTAAACTTCTATCAATATACAATAATTAAACAAAAATTTAAATTCCTCTCAATATACAATAATTAAAAGAAAAACCTTAAATTTCCATCAATGTACAACAATTAAAAACAACTTTGTGTTTCTATTAATATACAATAATTCAAACAAAACCTTAAAGTTCTATTAACATATAATAAAAAACTTAAATTTCTATTACTATACAATAATTCTAACAAAAAGACTTTAAATTTTATCACTCCCTGATCATAACCAATAATAATCTTCCATCCTAAATGATAACAAATATAACACATCAAATGACCAAACCTATCCACCCCAACTTAAGGAACTAGGGCAATGAATGATCTTTGTAAAGTTGCTTCCTGCTGAATTGGGGTGAAGAATTCCTGCATGGGCCCCAGGGAGAAAAAAGTTTAGTTTGAAAAAAAAGTTAAATGTAGCATTTGTTGCTCAATCTCTGTGTTTTCCTATTCTCTGTGTGACCCACCATCAGAGCTGGCCCTTTTGAAGCTGATTTGCAAGCATATTTTGGAGAAAACAGTATATCAGAGACGGTCTGTGAATCATCGGAGCTATTTACTTTGTGAAGACATTCATGTCTCAGCCGACAAGAGTTTTTCTCTGGTCAGATCTAATCTTTATATGTTTTGTTGGTAGCCATATTTTTTTAATTCCCTATAGATACATACATATAACCACATCCCCATCTTAATACGATTGCAGGACCAGGAACATGAAAGTGAAGGTCAAGCTGAGAAACAAGCCCACATCATAAGTGGCTACAAACATTCCTGTAGAGCCAGCCAGAACCTTCAAGAGCCCTGCTGAGAAAGCTGGCCCTAAGGAGGTGGTCACACCAGGGAATTTGCCTTCCAGACTTATACACACTGTTCCTTAATCCCTCAAAAGTCAGAATAAAAATACCAAAAAGATACCTTGCTGCAGAAAGGCTAGGGCCTTAGCTACCCTGGCTGACATCTGATGGGCAAATATTTGTCCTTCTGTACCATCTTCCCAGGGAATCTGTGGCTTGCTCTTCTAAACTACACACAGAGCCTTTTCTTCTGGTACCCATTCAGCAGCTCCAGACAATTCCTCATTCCTTTCCGTCACTATTGCCCACTACACTACATTCAGTGTCTGCTATGGAGAGGGCCAGATGGCCCCAGAGCCCTGTGTGGTGAATCTGAGTCCTGCATCTCATATATTGCAATAGTAGCTCTGGGTGTCTCAGTAGTCTAAGAAGCTCCAGGAGACACATAAAATAACCCATCCTATGCAAGGCAGGATGATATCAATGTGTGCATGTGCTATCACCATGGCAATACTCTGGAGGGGAAATGAGTAAATAGGTCTGCCTTTGAATATGACCCCTGCCCCACCCTGCTCTGCTTCAGTTTTGGCATAACTCATGACCTTGAGATGCACTTGTAATGGAGTATATAGTCTCTCCCTAGGAGTGCTCCAAGTATGGAGACTCTCATTAGCTGAACAAAGGTTAGGAACAAGAGTCCCACAACCAAGCCCTCTCCTGCTATGGAGCAATTCCTGAGGATGGCTAAGAACACGGGTGGCAGTTAGGCAGAGTACAGAAGAACAGAAAATCACAAGAAGATCACTTGACCCACAGGTAAAACAGGAGAGGCTTAAAGAAATGGCTCATTGTGTAAGAGTGGTTACAACACAAGCATGAAGACCTGAGACTGAATCTCCAGTGCCCAGGTAAAAGGTGAGCACAGCCATGCTTGTGTCTATAGCCCCAGAGCTGCTGGGGAGAAATGGGTGGAGGTGGGAGGACTACTGGAACTTGGAAGCTGCCAGCCTAGCTTCAGATTCATTGAGAGACTCTGCCTAAGGACACTTAATATTCTCCATGTGCACATACATACTTGTACATGCAAGTGCAAACACCACACACATATACAGTGTATATACACACGAGAAGTAGCACTAGAGAACATTTTGGTATAAACTCTAGAAGTAGGCTTAACCCTGTGCTTGCTGTGTGTCAGTGAAGGCAAACATGAGATCCCAGAGATAGAATACAACTGTGACAAAGATGATCTTATCAGACTTTGGACCCATCTGGGGAGAGTAAATAACCCCAGGGAAATGTTCAAGGAAAAATATGTCGGGCTGGGTGTATAATGATGAGAGCTGTCAAACTACACAGGTCTTAGACAGAAAGGCCACTGAGGGAAGGTGGGAGATAAGACAGGAGGTGCTTCGAGTTTGCCTAAGTTGCCCGTTATGGAGCTTGGAGAATTTGGGGGAAAGTTGATGGGTAGTTGGCTGAAGTCATCATGATGAAGGAGTCATCTTATTCAGGACTTCACTTATTCAGGCTAAGAGACAACCTTAGGTCTCTGTGAATCTTCATATAGGGTGACTCTGTCACACTGCCCAGGCAAGGCCAGGGCTGAATGAGGCTGACAGGTGAGGATGTGACAGAGGACAGGGTAATCCCAGACATGTTTCTTGGGCTAAGTCACAGTCTCAGCGAGCTGAGAAGGGAATGTATTGGATTTTCAGAGGAAGATGGTCTCCTTACTGCTTAGGCCACAGAAAATGCTGCTTAAATGAGAGCACTGGGAACTTTCTGGGTTTCCGGAGATTTCAGGGCCCACTCTGGAGTGTGTGGACAGATAGAAAAGCTGAGCCAACGCTGTCACCATTTCAATAGAAAGGGGATGATGTGTCAGGAATATATTCAGAGGATGGAGGACAGGTAAGTTCTTACACTTCATGTAGGTGAGAAGTAAACAATGATTTGGGAAGTTAGGTCTGAACTGCAGAAACTCATGCGATAGGATAAAGGTTAGGCATCAGAGACAGCTGAGTAGTTGCAGCCTGAAAGGACGTTGCTCAAGACAGGCTTTTGATTGGACAGATGCCCAGTGAGGAAGCCCATGAGAGGTGAAGCTGCTAGTGAGTGACAGGCACCCAGCCCTGCCTGGGGACAAGTGAGTCACAGACTGACAGCAGTGAAGAAAAGGGACATATCAAAACAACCAAAACCAAGGCGAAGGAAGGTAAATTTGACTCAGTAGGGACTTAGTACATTTAAAAATACAAGTTTAGTTTTTAGTTTGCTTGAATTTTTACTGGCTGTATTTACTCATAAGAGTTTTGCACCATTTGTAAGTGGAATTGATTTCCTGATTTCCCTTTTAAACAGTTCATCATGAGTACATAGCCTGCCTTGATTATAATAGTGACTTTGCGAAGCAAACTGAGTAGGGAGGATGTGTTGATTTCCATCACTATGGAGATGTGAATGCTAAGGATGTAGTCACTTTTGGACTGAAAGCCTCATGTCTGGGCACTGATATTCTTATTCCCTGAGCAAACCACTCTGACCAGCGCACGGAGGCCATGCTGGATGATAGACTGTAAACTTCTGGTGACACCAGGCCCACACAGCCTCCAAGCTGCAAGTCAAAAATCCACATGTTTCATAAACAGATGAATCAGAATATGGAGGTTGCCTCTCTGTGGGGTGTTGCATTGGCAAGATGCAGGAGCCTCTCCCCTGGGTCAAAACACAGAGCGCTCTAACTATCACCCCTGGCTCAGTGCACAGTACATGCCCAGTGGGGTCCAGTGGTCACAAGTCCAAACCCAATAACATGAATCTGGTGTATGGCCCTCCACAGAGGCAACTATCTGGAGGACTAGGTTTTAGAGACACAATATGGTGGTTCCTGAGGGGTGTTAAAGGCAGCACTGGAATACAGTGGAGTTTAATAAGCACTGATTCTTTGAAGAGAAACTTGTCATCTTAGAACCAGGGTGAAGATGGTTCAGGGGAGACAGGAGTTCCTGAATGACTGTGATAATGGAGGCCATGTCCTGAATATGAAATAGCCCTTCCACCAAAGTTCAGTTGGATCAACAGCTTCAGCTGAGCCTGAGCTCCTCGCCAGCTGAGAGCCATAGCCTTGTAAGCTGTGCCCTGGTGTCACAAGCTGCCTCAGATGCTCTGACTGTGCCTGGTTTGGGCCTGTACAGATGCACACCCACCATGGATGGCCAGCGTTCCCATTTAAGAGTCTCTATTCCTTCTATAATGCCTCTGCCCTCTGTACCACCCTCCTCAGCCCAATCCTATGTAGCCTCCCTCTCAAACCCTATACCTTTACCTTCAACTCCTATCGTTCCCAGAACTAACACATCTGTCTCTGCTTGGAGGGAAACAGTCTCTTCCCTCCAAGCCAACATTTCACCTGCCCAGGCAATAGCTCCACTCTTTAGAAACTTCAAAGCACATTGAGGTGGAAAGGGCCTCAGCAAATGCCACTGGGAGCTGAGAGTCAAAAAAACAAAAAAAAAAACAAAAAAAAAACAAAAAACAAAAAAAAAAAAACAGTGCAAGGAGAAGGGAAAGATGACAGACATTATCTCAGAAAAGCTACAGAGAGTAACTGGGGAGGTCCCAGATTCAAGAGCTAAAGAGCTAAAGGACTATCTGGAGTGATGCTGAGCACACAAAGCAAGACCATAACCACATCAGAGGCCAAGGTAACGCTGGGGGCAGTGAGGACAGGAAGACTAAGTACAAGCACATGGACAAAAGCTGTCAGAGTTTGGTAGAGAAAAGTCCAACTATAAGCCACAGCTTTCCAGGATGTCAAAACTCTGGGAGGTTCTTGTTCAGGGAGATGGACAGATGTGATGTGACAGACTCAAGGATTTAGAAATGCACTACCAGGGATAGACAATGGCCAGTGGCTCAAGAGTGAGTTTTGGGGAGCCATACAAAGCCAGACTCTTAGGTACGACAAGCAGCAAATTAGACAAAGCTGAAAAGAGAATTAATGACCTCGAAGACAGATCTGAAGACGTTATCCAGAATATAGAAGAAAGAAACAGAGAAAGGAAAAATATAAAATGAGGTTAAGAAATATGAAGAGACACCTGCAGCAGGGATGAGTATATCCGTCCTGTCTCCATCTAAAAAAATGGAAATGTAGAAAACATTCTCTCTCTCTCTCTCTCTCTCTCTCTCTCTCTCGTTCTTGCTCTCTCTCTCTCTCTCGTTCTCGCTCTCTCTCGCTTGCTTGCTCTCTCTTGCTCGCTTGCTCTCATTCTCGCTCTCTCTCTTGCTCTCTCTCTCACTCGCTCACTCTTGCTCTCGCTCTCTCGCTCTCTCTCCCCTGCTCGCTCGCTCTCGCTCTCTCTCTCTCGCTCTCTTCCTTTCTTTCTTTCTCTGAAACAGGATCTTGCCTTGTTGATTATGCTGGCATCAAACTCTTGAGCTCGAGTGTTTCTAAGCTTCCTGATTAGCTTCATGTCACTGTACCAGGACAGAAAAACAGATTTTTAAGACAACAGATGGCAGACATTGCAAAACCTGAGACCAGGGTAACCAACCAGGTAACCACAGACCTTAGCTTTCTCCCAGACTCATTTTCTGGATCTACATAGGGAGAGAAGTTGAGCCTAGCAGAGTTCAGAGAGGCCTGGGCAGCATAGCAGAAACATGAGAAATCTGCAGACAAAGAACTACAGAGCCCCGCACAGCATCTCCAGGTCTCTACAGACACCACACTTCACATGTATATAGCTGAGAGACCAGGAAAGATCAGCTGAAAGGAGCTTTGTCTAGAATCCACCACACATGAGCCTGAGCTGTTTTGTCTATGCCACATCACATGATTTCACTTCAGCTTCGGTCCTGAGCACACACATTCACACTCAGACATTGTGAATGCTGTCATGATATTCAAAGGCTAATAAACACTGCCAAATGTTTAGATCTAAGACTTGTATGTCAAGAGTGAGAGGTTTTTTGTTTTTTAATCATGCATACAAAGTTTTCTACTTTTCAATAAGCATACAAATTAATTACAGAAAGCAAATACTTTTAATATTTCTGTACCTTCATTTCTTACCATTTAGGTGTCAAAGTGGTCTGTTTCTGAATTGTATTATGCTAGATGTTTGACCCTATGTATTGTTTGAATTGTTGGCTTTACTTTCATTTAAAAATCATTAATTAAATTTGTCTTGAAATCAGAACAGTTTATAAAGTAATCCTAAACATCCTTCTGTTATTTTGTGTTATATATTTATGTGAAGCAGCACTTAGTATTAACAATAATAAAATCAAAATATTGATAAACTCTGAAAAATATTGAAGATGTTCTAAACACTTCAATTTTAAATATTCAGATAAGATTTAGGTTTTTTTTTCTTTGCTTTTCTTTCTCCACCCACCCCCCAGTTTAAAAGGGGTTTAACTGTGTAATTCTTCAGGGCCTGGAATCTGTCATGTAAACAAGGTGGCTGTACTGGCTGGTTTTGTGTTTCAACTTGACACAAGCTGGAGTTATCACAGAGAAAGGAGCTTCAGGTGAGGAAATGCCTCCATGAGATCCAGCTGTAAGGCATTTTCTCAATTAGTGATCAAGGGGGGAGGGCCCACTGTGGGTGGTGTTATCCCTGGGCTGGTAGTCTTGGGTTCTATAAGAATGCAAGCTGAGCAAGCAAGGGGAAGCAAGCCAATAAGTAACATACCTCCATGGCCTCTGCATCAGCTCCTACTTCCTGACCTGCTTGAGTTCCAGTCCTGACTTCCTTCAGTGATGAACAGCAATGTGGAAGTGTAAGCTGAATAAACCCTTTCCTCCCCAACTTGTTTCTTGGTCATGATGTTTGTGCAGGAATAGAGACCCTGACTAAGACAGTGGCCTTGAATTCAGAAAGAGCTACTTCCCCCTACCCCTGCCCCTGCCCTCGCCCCCGCCCCTGCCTCCCGAGTGCTGGGATTAAAGCTGTACTCCACCATACCTGGCTAGAATTTAATTCTGTATGCAAAGGTAAACAAGCACATCCATCTCATTAATACTGAAGTTTGCTTTGCCTTTAATAAATAGCAAACTTTTATGTATACCAAAGAATTGTAAAATAATTTTATTTATGACCTTTTTTATTGGTTATTTTATTTATTTACATTTTATTTATTTACATTTTCTCCTTCTAAGTAGCACTGAAGCATCCACACTTTGGTCTTCCTTCTTGAGTTTCATGTGGTCTGTGAATTGTATCTTGGGTATTCTGAGCCTTTGGGCTAATATCCACTCATCAGTGAGTGCATACCATGTGTGTTCTTTTGTGATTGGGTTACCACACTCAGGATGATATTTTCTAGTTCCATCCATTTGCCTGCAAATTTCATGAAGTCATTGTTTTTAATAGCTGAGTAGTACTCCATTGTGTAAATGTACCACATTTTCTGTATCCATTCATCCGTTGAGGATAATCTGGGTTGTTTCCAGCTTCTGGCTATTATAAATAAGGCTGCTATGAACATAATGGAGCATCTTTTGGTTATATGCCTAAACCTTTTATCAGTTAAGATTTTATTTGTATGCCTACTTTATATACTTAAATATGCAGTCACATAAAAATGTCTCAGGTGGAAAGGAGTTATAAGTGAAAAAAATTAAGAAATTCTGATATAAAGATTCCACACCTACTGCACTCAGCTGTGTAAAACCTTCTAGCATTACATTTAACTTTCACTTTCCCCTACATGTGCAATCCTATTTAGAGGTCAGCTTCAGGGAAGCAGCTGTTGTTTGGGACATCTCCCCTGACACATAGTAGATGCTCAAAAATACTTGAGTGTGTAGATAGAGAATCAGGACTTGCCCCATAGGAATACAAGAAATCAGGAGACGGTGTGTTGGTGCAGGATAGACAAACAGACAGGTAGAACGGAAAAGAGCCCAGAAATTGTCCTGTACGAAGAGGTAATCTGGTTACAGACGAGCTGAGGTGCAGACACCAGGATCTGATTACGCACACAAGGAAAGTGAATCTGGACCCAATCTCAACAAACCTGAGAAGACAAGGTTACTTCCAGATGAATGAGCACTTGCCTGCAGAAGGCGGCAAAGCTTTAGTGTAAGACGCATAGGAGAGTACCACTGTACACCCAAGGCTGGTAAGGACCTGTTAACATACAAAGGAGAAGCATCATCCAAGGGAGATTACCAATGTACACCCAAGGCTGTAAAGACTTGTTAACATACAAAAGAGAAGCATCATCCAAGAAAAAGCTAACAAGCTCCCTACTAGAAACTAAACGTAAAAGACAAAAGGTAGAGAGAAGGCAGGTTATGAGCTGGGAAGCTGTCAGCTTGTAGAGCTGGCAAAGGACAGTGTGGAGTAAGTACACGGAAGGAAAGGGGGAGGAAGGGAGGGAGGGAGGGAGGGAGGGAGGGAGGGAGGGAGAGAGGGAGGAAGGGAGGGAGGGAGGGAGGAAGGGAGGAAGGGAGGGAAACAGCTCCTATCTCAATGAAGTGATGAATCTGACGAGTACTCAGAAAACTCAAGGAAGACATCGAATGCAGGGTACTTAATGGCTCCAGATTCAGCACACATGACCAACGAAGAGCAGTGAGGGAGAAAAGGGGCACTGAGGTATTTAGTGTGTGACCCTTTAGGCTGGACTATATTATCTTTCTGCACCTGTGCCAATTTCCCTAGAATATATCCCATCCTTCTGACCAAAGGAGAGTGAGTTGAAAAATCTGATTGAAATCTGTGGGGTTTTTGGTTTTTTGTTTTTTTTGTTTTTTTTTTTTTGTTTTGTTTTGTTTTTTTGCTTTGCTATCTTAGGACTAAGTTTAAACGTTGCTGATATCTTTGCTCTCCGCACTTGTTGGCACTTGATGCAATATAAACAATTAGATATTGTAAACCTGTGATTCCAGAAAGGAGTCTGCTGACTGAACAGTTCAAGATGCATGGACAGGACCAGTAAGAAAGCTAGGAATCCCAACACAGATTTGCATCTCAGGGCTTCCTAATAATATACAACAGCCTTTATCATTAAAAAATGTATTAGTTAGTGGTCTCAGGGATGTTAGTTTATATGTTATAGTTAAATATGTTAGTCATATTTAATAAGAGGATCTGGCTTATCTGAATTTGAGGTTACTTGTGATCAGGGAAACCACCTTGTTTTCTCCTATTCCTTTTGAGGATCATGCCATCATCCAGGAACTGACAGGCGGTCCCAAGAACTGCCTGTGGACACCTGACCAAGTTCTGAGCCTAGTGATTCACCACTAACCTAGCTAAAGCAAGGGATTTGACATGCATCCCTGGTAGGGATCACACCTCTCTACAAAGTTTCTGCTCAGTGCTCTAATAAACCTGCTCTTCCAGCACCTGGTTCAGACCTTAGCAACCCTGATATTATGTTTCTTGGGGTAGGGGGGTGTTTTGTTTTGGTTTTTTTTTTGGGGTTTTTTGTTTTGTTTTGTTTTGTTTTTTACAGAGCTGAAGGATTAACGGAGGAAAACATCAACAAGACCAGAGGAATACTAAGGATGTAAACTGGGAATCCACCTTGCAAACAAAAGGGGTAGTGGGATGTTTAACAGTGTCCCACGCTGCCCAACCTGAGGGGTTGATAACCAGGGAACCCTGAGAGGATTTAGGAAAAATTAGAAGCTTTTGCTGAGATTCTCTGAAAACCAACCTTGAATTGGGCACAAATTAATCCTAGCAGACTGCCCCATGCCTAGGGACTAAGATGTTGTCAGTGTACAGGAACTTTATAATTAGGGTCTTTCCCAACTCTGGCCCCACTTTGCCCAGAAAACAGCTTGAGTCATAACCTCTGAGCATGGCTGGGACCTTGGAGTAGCATGCAGAGTATCCCAGGAGACATGGAATAAGGACTCCTCTTAAGGGATAGAGTCGATGATATAGGTGGGGATCCAAGGTTAGCTCTGCTTCACCTCCCATGAACTCTGCCTTGACCTTGACTCTTCACTCGTGTGGAGAGAGAATGATTCTGACTTCCCTTGACAGACCCTGACCACTTAAAAATAAGGTCACTGACTCCTTGTGTCTACAGGATTTCCTCATTGCCTACATGGACAGCAACTCTCATGGCCTCAAAGTTCAGCTAAGTCAGAGTTCAAGAACAAGGCAGCCATGGAGCAGGACCAGTGTTTCCCAGGAATCATGGATACCTAGTGATCTGTGGGATGAAACCATGCATAGGGGAACCCAGAGCAGTGTGGCTAGCTGGCCCTTCCAGATGCAGTACCTGTCCAATAGGCAAAGTTGTCCTTGTTCTCCACAGGCCTTAGAGGAATAGAGAAACCCTGCCATCTCCTCAGCAGTAGGGACCACATCCTGTGCCAGCTGCTCTCACACAGGCTTTTCTAGTGAGGTAGTTAATAAGACTTTTCAAAATGGCCTGCAGGGCACAGATAGAAATCTACACATGGAGATGATTTTTACAAGGAAACAGCAAATCTTGGTTACATAGAAAACGGGGCTGAACACAACGATGGGGCTGAGACATCCAGTGATCCCTGATGGCATGCTGGAAAGGTGGTTAAGTCAGAAGACGTAACAGCTGAGGAGGTTCTCAGATTGGTTTCCTTATGGTCACAATGATAAAACCTTTTCAGTGAAATGTTTTGATGCAGAGGTGGATCCAGGGAGTAGAGATTATGCATAGCCCTCAGGCAGGTGGGACAGCCAAAGGCAGCTTCATTAGGCGTCTTTGCCCTAGCTGCCCTCAGTCTTGAATTGGACAGGATGTCAGGTGTTCTTTGTGATGTCAGTCCCTGATGATACCCAAGTCTGACCCCAAGACCATGATCCTACCCTTTCTACTTTCCCTAGGCCCTGTGGTCTCTGAATGACAGGGTCCAAGGCATGTGGTCTCCATAGCTCCCAGCACAGAGAGGGTGCTGACAGCCTAGAGCTGTCCACAGGGGAATCCCACAGGGCTGCTTTGCAGAAACTCTTTTCAACCTGCCAGAACCCAGCCTGCCTGGTACCAAGAAAGAACTATTGTCCCCACCACCAACTTGTTCTGTCTAGTGCTATTACCCAGGAAAGTCTCACACAGCTGCTCACATAGAGCCCCCAGAGTCCATGACTATATGGAGATGTTTGAATCTTTTCTGATTTCTGCCCATTTCCTAACAATTTGAGGAATGTTGGAGGTCTCCCATCAGAATGTAAACAATAATTTATCCCAGTCTCAGACAAGGTCAATGACCTTTGCACAGAACTACAGCCACTCCTGTGTCTTGGTTCTCATAGTACATATACACAGAAAGGTTGGATCTTTAATTTTAATATCTAAAAAAACTACAACTTCTACTTTTCCTGTGGTGTTTTCCTCCTCTTTCCCTTGAGTCTGAGTGAGTCTTCCTAACAATCTAGGTGTTTGACTTGGTTGTGTGGAAGTCAACGACATATGATGACTTCCTGAACCCAAGGAATCTTGGTACTTATCTGTTCAGTAGAGAATTGTATGGATGCCAAGGAATGAATATTCTCTTGAACATCATACAAAGGCTACAGGGGAAGGTTTTTAGGAAGACGTTCTTAGGGAAGAAGCAAGGTAATCTAGACACTCAATTCCATCATAAGAATAAAAGTTTTGGTAGACATATCTACGTGAGGGGAATAAGATCCACTGAGAGGCTGATGGGATGAGACAGATCCACTCTCTGTATTGTTATTCATGTTTACAGAAAAAATTAACTTCCTAAAGAAACAAAGTCATGGGTATCTTCACTTCTTACTTTAAAGGACTGCTCTGGTCCAGGTTAACTCCATTGCTGGTCAGAAGCTCAGCCGCCTCAGTCTTGTTGAAGACATAACCATGATTTTAAGGAAGAAAACTTTACCCACAGACTTGGAGTTTGATAGGAGATAGAAAAATGGATTCCAGAGAAATGAAGTTGAATCCAAACCCTCACAAACTCAAGATCCATTGTCATCTGCTGAGGGCTGATCTATACCAAGGGGATCCCGTCTACTCTGTGATAAGAAAGTGACTGGCCACTGGAGGTCAGATGCTACCCTACTCACTCCTAGATGCAAATATAGCTAGATTAGGAGCCCGAGATGACCCTGGTGCCTCTGCCTGGATTTCCAAGTCTCAGGAGTTCAGCCACCTTCAAGAAGAGAGAGGTCCTGAAAGAAGAGACGTGAGTAGCTAATAAGAACAAATGGCTAAAGGAGGGTACAACTGGAGGCAACCCCTTAAAGCTTGGCTGTCCCTTACAGGTCCATGAGGAAGTTTAACTCAATAGCAGAGAATCCGAGTAATCAAGTCTCTAGAGGGATTTTTCATAAAGCCAGTAAGACTCTCTCACATCTACATAGACTCTCAAAACTTGGGTCATGTGAAAAGCCCAGCAGCTAGATCATCTAACATGCTGGATAAGGCATTCATCTTAGATTTTTATGTCAAAACATTTCTACTCTTGCAAAGGCAAGCAGATGAGCTCTACAAGCAAAACTTCCAACAGACCATTAGCTTCTCCCACATCTACGTATCCTTGTCCTTTCATCCATGCCTTATCAGTTAGTTATGAATAATGTTGAGAAGTCAAACCCCAAACCACATGATTCCAACCATTCAGCAAGCATAGGTGGATCTGTTTTACACCAGAGTATATACACAAGATTATGTTTGATTCAAATAATACTTTTCCATGTGACCCTTTAAGGGACAGAGAAAATGCAAAATCAGAAACTTTAGGATCAGTCTGAGTGGTCCTCATTGAAAAATAATTCTTTTCAGGCTTGACTTGGACTTCTACCATGGCCACCCCATACTTAATCTCTGACCCAATAAAGATTAAGAGGATTGCAAAATACAATAGACTTTATGCCAATAAACTACATAGCTTAAATGAAATAAACAAGTTCCTAGAAAAATATAAACTACCAAAAACTGACTCAAGAATAAACATAAGCAGAGTACACGTGTAAGTAAAGTACAGGAGCAATAATTTAATTATCCTGTAAGAAAAAGCAAGATGGCTTACAGTCTAGCAAATATTGGAAGACTCTTTCAGAAACTAGTCAAGAAAATAGAGGAACTCACTAACAGAAAGGAAAACCAGAGTACACTGTCTCTCATAAATATAATTATACCAACAGTGTCAGCAAGATGCCTCAGCAGGTAAAGGCTTATTACCGCACTAACAGCCCAAGTTCTATCTCCAGAATCCACATGATGGAAGGGAAGAATCGATTTCTACAAGTTGTCCTCTGATCTCCACATGTGCACCATGGCACACACATGTATATATTTGTATACACATACACCAATAAATAAATAAAATGTAATAAAAACCAACAAATTGAACCTAATGACACATAATAATAGCACAAGAGGGACTTATATCCTAGCATCCAAATGTTGGTTTAACAGTTAAATACTTAATTGATGGAAAATGTCACTTATAAAGTAAAAAAAGGAAAGAGAAAGAAAGAAAGAAAGAAAGAAAGAAAGAAAGGAAGGAAGGAAGGAAGGAAAGAAGGAAGGAAGGAAAGGAGGAAGAGGAAGAGAGAAAGAAAGAAAAAGAAAACCAAAGCAAAAAAAAAAAAAAAACCAAACCAAACAAAAAACCCTAAAGCAGCTGGGCAGTGGTGGTGCACACCTTTAATCCCAACACTTGGGAGGCAGAGGCAGGCAGATTTCTGAGTTCAAGGCTAGCCTGGTCTACAAAGTTGAGTTCCAGGACAGCCAGGGCTATACAGAGAAACCCTGTCTCAAAAACACACACACGCACAAAAAAAAAAAAAAAACCCTAAAGCACACCCAATCATCTAAATAGACCCAAGGGATTAAAAAAAAAACATTAAATACTCTTTCATAATAAAATATCTCTAAAATAAGAATGGAAAGAGAATTTTTGTCAGTTTGAAAAGGATGTCTATATAAAGCCCAGATCTCACAAAACACTTAAAAAGATTGATGGAAAGTTTTCCTTCTAAAACTAGAGCTAAAGCAATACCCACTCACACTATTATTAATCTCTGTACTGGAGTTTCTAGCCAATACAATACAACAAACATGTAAAGCCATCTTTGTTGGAAAAGAACTAAAACTGTACTTTCAGATTATTTTCACATACAAAATTCTAATAAATCTACCAAAAATACTCATGAAATGAATTATCTAGTTCGGCAAGATCACAAGACTTATATTTTAGAATCATATATATTTTCATATACTACGGACAATAAAAAATTAAGAAAATCACAAACATCTTTAGAAGAAAAACCTTTGTTACTTTGTGTTAGGTAAATGTTTTATGATATAATGTCAAAATTGCTGCTTTAAAAACATCAAATTGACAGACTGGATTTCATCAAAACTAAAAACTCTTACACATTAAGGTCACTGGTGGGAAAGAATGAAAGATAATATAAAGACTAGAATATACCTGACATTGTACTTAGAATATATAAAGAATTTTTAAAACTTGACTGGAAGTCAAATAAGCCATTTTGAAAACGGGTTACAGGTCTAACTAGATATGTGGATAGGCCAGAGAAAGAAGCTA
Source organism: Mus musculus (assembly GCF_000001635.26). Classification (NCBI taxonomy): domain Eukaryota; kingdom Metazoa; phylum Chordata; class Mammalia; order Rodentia; family Muridae; genus Mus; species Mus musculus. The sequence goes on along the minus strand of NC_000077.6, from coordinate 121,757,573 downwards.
AGCGTCCAACAGTTACAGGGCTGTCAACTACAAAACTCGAGGTCCCATGTCACACTCACTAAATGAGCACAGTAAAGATGAAACAGTGACAAGTGTTGGCAAAGACAGAGAGAAACTTAAACCCTCATACACTGCCAGTGGAAATACAGATTGGAACAACCATGTGCAGATAAGCATTAGTAGTTTCTCATAAAGGTAAGCCTAGGAGACTGGAGAGATGGCTCAGGGATTAAGAGCACTTACTGCTCTTGAAAAAGGACCAAAGTTCAGTTCCCAGTAACCACACAGCAGCTCACAACCATACATAACTCCAGTTCCAAGGTTCCAGTGCCCTCTTCTAGCTCTCAAGGACACCAGGCACACATGGGTGTACATAGACACCTGCAGAAAACATGCTTGCTTACCTGTGAGTCAGTCCTTCCTGAACTTCATGTCCTCATTAATTCTGGAGGTAACAAGGTACACAACCAATGTGATAGTTTGTTCTTGAAACCTTAGATAGGCTTGTAACCTGGCTGGCTAGGGTCAGGAGCATCTTGTCACTGTCTCCCTTCATATGTCCTCCTGCGGGGCCCAGCAATACTTCATGCAAGTTTCTCCAGTGTGACACCTAAAAGCTACCCTCCTCCAGCTCTGAGGAACATGTTCTTTGCAATCTTACCTAGAAGCCAAACATGTAGAGCAAGAGCCTTTGTACTATTTCCAACCTCATTTGGCTTTCAGCCCCCCCATTCCCACTGTAGCAGAGCTTAGCTCTCCCTGACCCACGCCAGTGTTTAAAAGTGAACAAGCTGAGAATCTAGCTAGGAGAAGGGTGAATGTCATGAGACCATGGCAGTCCATGACCTCCGCTTAACTTACCTGCTGTGCTGTAGAAGGCAACTTGTTCCTCTATGGCTGTAAGTGGATAGTACCCAGAGTTCCTGTGTACAGTATGAAGCTCATAGGTGCTATAGGCAGACTCACTGGGTGTTGGGCATGGACCTTCCTAACCCCCAAGCTGAAGAAAGGCTGATGTTCACAAAGGCTGGTCCCCACATTAGTTCAGCACCAGCCACAACTTCCTTCTGCCACCTTGTGCATCTGAGGTCCATATTGCCATGGAATCTAATCACGAGTTACAAGGCCACACTGTAAAAATGCAGGCATGAGGCATATGGCCTCCACAGTAGGCCACAGTTTGCTGACAGCCAAAGTCTGAAACCAGTCATCTGCTGAGATTCCCAGGCCCCCTCTGAGGAGGGAAGAAACTGAAATTCAAAATGCATCAGGGTGTGGAAACTACTGCCTCTTTGGCTTGACTCACCCAGTCCTGCATTCATCACCCACAGAGCCATGAGGTCCACAAAGCCATAGAGCCACCCAGGGCCAGGAGGTAGCTACTCCTGGATATCAAATATTCTGGAGCTGCTCTGCCACAAAGTAGAGCTACAGCCAGCAAGGGCAGCAGAAATGTCCTAGAGACGTTCCTTGGCTTTCCAGGGCACCAGTTCCGCACTTATGATGCACAGCAAGCAAGGGCACATAGAGAGGTCACATGATCCTGAGTGTCACACGAGAGGCTTAGAAGTAGAATTAAACTTTTTTAAAAATTAAAAACAGGGGGAAAAACTTTCTAAATATATATAGCATGCATATAGGAGCAGTTACAGGTGAGGGTTAATGAAAAGGAAAAACAAAGGTAGAAAGAAATGACCAGGGGCCAGGAAGGGTGATAACAACAGAGAGACATCAAGAGCAGAGACGATTTGCCACGGGTGTCACCAGTGCTTCCAGGAGTGCTGCAGGAGTCTTGTCGGAACAGAACCAACCACAGAGGCCTTTTTTCCCCCCTCTGAGGCATTGCGCTTGTAGTTTGTTGGTTCTTAACAGACACTCAGTGCTGGAATTATCAAACTGTAGCCAAATTTAAACCCAATACTTTTCATAAGTGAAAAGTTATGGGTTCTGTGAAGTTTTCAAATTGCATTCTGCCAGTCCATGCTTTGCAGATCTTGCTGATGAGCGTGGAGAGATGTCATTCTTAGAACCCAGTTGTCTTCGTCTGTTTTCTATTATTGCAATAAACACCATGCCACAAAGAAACTTGGGGAGGAAATAATTGATTGCACTTTGCTGGTTACAGTCCATCGTTGAAGGAAGTTAGGACAGGAGCTCAAGACAGACACAGAGGAGGCAAGAAGTGAAGCAGAGACCATGGAGGGATCACGACTTGCTCTTCATGGCTTTCTCAGTTTGTTTGCTTTTTATACAATGAGGATCCCACCCTACCTAGGGGTGGCACCACCTGCAGTGTGCTAGGCTCTACCACATCAATTGTTAACTGAGAAAATGGCCCCACATACTTGCCTGCCTACAGACCAATTTAATGGAGGCATGTCCTTAGTTGAGGCTCCTTTCCAGATGACTCTAGTTTGTATCACACTGATGAAAACAAACAAACAAATAACAAAACCACAACGCAATTAACCAGCATACTAGCCCAGGGACATGGATCACCACACAGATCAAGAGCCCCTTGGTGGGAAATTTTCACAAAAGTTCTGCTCATCAACTAAAAGGGAGCTAAGGTAGACATGTAGTGAAATACCTTCAGATTAAGCCTACCAATGTCACAGATAAGGAGGAGCAAAAACCAGATTCCAGAAAAGTCTTGAGCAATCCAGGTATCCCAATTGATCAGTGCAAGGAGCAAAAGAGTTGAGTCATAACCAGAGTATCCCTAGGCTGCAGTTGTTTCTGATCTCAGGGTGGGGGTTAAGGACATTCAAGGCCTAGCCCCATGAAGTCAATATAAAACCAGGAAAATCTTCTCCTTTAAAGTCCCCTCTGTAAACTTCTTTTACTATGTGCTCATGTTACTATGTGTGACATTGCTCATGTTACTATGTGTAACATTGCTCATGTTACTATGTGTGACATTGCTGAGGGTTCTCTGTTACAGTTTGTTTTGTCTTCTCTTCTGTTGCTTTCAGACCCAGTTCCTTTTCTCTGTGCCACCTCATCCCTTAACACAGCGGCTACAAATTAAGCAGAGGTATTGTTGAGAATTGATGGTGCACAGGAACAATGGAAAGCAGACCAACTTCTAGACACTCATTGTTTTTAGATTCACAGCAGACAATGTGCCCAACTATGTTCTACATCTGAAGCAGTCTGGACCCTCTCCCTCCTTAGCAAACTATTGTAGATACAAATGGAGACAAATATATCAATAGTGTTCTCTCCCCTCCCCTCCCCTCCTCTCCTCTCCCCTCCCCTCCCCTCCCCTCCCCTCCCCTCTTCTCCTGTCTCTCCTAAAAATTGTTTCTCATTCTATTTCTGTCAAATGACATGGTTTTAATTCATGTTTTTAAGCCAATGTTATTATTACAGATAGGCTACTTTTTCAAGCATTTACTCACTTAGAAAAGAAAGCAGATTCATAGAAATGTTGAGAAACACTACTCTTCAGGAAGGCTTTTATTAGAAGAATTATAGATAGGCTCATGGTTATAGGCAGTCATGCTGAGGCCCTGAAGTGGGAGGGCATTAGGAAGAATAGTCACCAGTATAATGTGGCATGTGTCCTGAAGGAAATAAGCAATCTCAGTTCCTTCTGATCATGAAGGATTTGGAAAGTTATAGCATTGTGCTATCGATAGCACAATGACGTTCAGAAGGAAGAGACAGGCTGTCACTTCAGCAGGACAAAGGGAATGTTCTTGCTCTTTCTTCTAGATCTGTGAGAGGGATTAGGTCCTATATCATGTGACCTAGACTATGCATTTGTAAGTCACGAGGTATTGATAAAAAATGAATTGTAATTCAAGGCCTTCTTATGTCTGGGCAGTAGGAAAGGGGAGTTATAGTGGCAAAGAGGAGGAAGAGAGCTCTGAGAGACACAAGGTCATAACAGGCTTATCAGCTCTTTGGAGAGAACGTTAAGGAGATTTCTGAGATCTAACAGATAGGATACATATTGTTTTCATTTTTTATTGTCTTCAATGTTGAAGCACATTTTCTCTGAATACAGAATGTTGGGTTCACAGACTAAGCTAGAGGGTAACATCAGATGTCTTTCCCAGTTTCAACTTTATTTTTGACTTAGAAATTTTTACTGAACCTAGTATGCATTAAGTTGGCTAGGCTTGATGGCTGATGAGCTCCAGAGATCTACTAGTCTCTCCCCTGGCCCTTAGCATTGGGGTTACAGACACCATTGTGCTAGCTTTTATATGGAACCAGGATCCGAACTCAAGTATTCATTCATGCTTATGGGGAAGGTGCTTTATCAATTGTGCCATCTCCTCAGCCCAGCAGGTGTTTTTCTTTCTTTCTTTAGAATGTCATCACTTTCTCCTGTGCTGCATTGCTGAGAAGTTAGAAATCATCTTATTGCTGCTTCTCTGTATATAATGTGTCATTTCCCCTGGTTCCTTTAAATAGTTTCTCTTAATATTTTGTGTTCTGTAGTTTCACTGTGGTGTACTTAAGTGTGACATGTCCATATTTGTCCTAATCAGCAATTCTATTCAAATTCTATACCCTTTGTGAATCTCTAAGTTTCTATGTTTACCAGATTGAACAATCTTAAAGCAGTTTTTCTTCAGATTTTGAGGCTCAAACTCTCATGCTGGTAGGGTGAGTGGTTTCCCAGTTCATTTTTATCTGGCAGCTAACCAGTTCACTTTAACGTATGACTCTCTTTGCTCAAACTGAAACTGCCCTTCTATAGAAAGAAGGGAGGTGTTTAAGACTCAGGAAGCTCATAAAACTTACCTGAATTAGGAAGCTCAGAAAATTACAAGATTCTTAAGGCCCTTCCCCAAGGTTATATAGGCAGCAAACGATTGCTGGGGAGAGGAGTCTATGTTTGGTGGAGCAGAAATCTACCCTAAAAGTCACACAACACAGAAATCCCAAGGCAAGCAGACCAACAGGATACCCATATCCACCTAATCTGCTTACTTATGTCTACATTTACATGTTTAGACACATTACTATAAAGACTCCAGAATGTCCACAAAGTCTGCTGGGCTAGACAGCAGTCAAAGGTCAAAGAGGAACTGAGGCTGCAGCTACTGGCATTAGCTGGTAGAACACGTCCATCTCTGGAAAACCCTCTTTTGTCCTTTAGACTTTCTGTTGTTCACACTTTGAATAGTCATCTGCTCTATCCAGAATCCACAGTTTAAATTTTAACCCCATACAAGACATGTTCACGAAGCTTCTAGAACAGAGTCTGACCAGACAATGAACAGTGTAGCCCAGGGAAAATTGTCACATCTAATTAGCCACCACAGATTGACTTTCAGTAATACATTCTGCTGTGATCAAGTCAGTAGTCAGTTGGGGTGTTAGATGGGCTGTCTTGGGAGTTCCTGTGCACAGATATCCCCTTACTTTCCAAGTCCTACAAACATTCCAAGCTATTTTCTCTGGTTCTTCAAATTTGTAGAATTGTTTGAGTTTTGGGGCTGGTCACAAAAAAAGCAAGATGTCCCCTTACCATAATGCTTTTACAAGAGTGGACTTCCCTTGGCTCCTTCTCCTTTCAACACCATCAAGCTTTTGAATAGTAGGTCTTCACCCTTTGCGCTGAGCTGGGCTGAAACCTCAGCTCCTTTCTTTAGATGTGGGAGGTAAACTTTACACCACAGTGAACAGCTGAGCAGTAGAACCTGTGCATATACCTTAAACAGTCCGGTCTCTGTAATATTGATGAGCAGAGTCACAGAAATGAGAGTGGAAAATCAATGTAATGTGTTGCTCCTCCACTTTAGGTTCTGTGTTCAGATTGGTTCCCCCAAAAATGTCCCAGTGTTAGCTCCACTCTCCCACCAGGAGTTAGCATATATTTTTAGTTTCCTGCAGCCCTATGGAAATTCCATTGCCACTATAACTTCTCCACTGGAGATGTGACACATTTTCATGGGTTTTTTTTTTTTTATACTTGATTTTTTTTTACCGTGTGACAATTTTTCTTTCTACTGAAAATATATTCTTTTTTTATACAGTATATTCTGATTACAGTATCCCCTCCCTGTAGTCCTCTCAGTTCTTCCCCACTTCTCCTGCCCTCTGGATCCACTCTCTTTCTATGTCTCATTAGAAAAGAACAAACTTCTAAGAGATAACAACAAAACATGAGAAAATAAAGTATAATAAGATAAAAACAAAAACCATTACATTAAGGCTGGACAAGGCAACCCAACAGAAGGGAAAGGCCCTTAAGTGCAGGCACAAGAATCAGAGAACCACTTGTTCACACACTGGCGTCCCATAAAAATACTAAGCTGGATGCTGAAATACAAGTGCAGAGGACCTGATGAAGCCCCTTGCTGGCCATGTACTTGCTGCTTCAGTCTCTGTGGTTGACTTAAATCTTGATTCATTGATTCAGGGGGCCTTGTTCTCCTGGGTCAACCACCCTCTCTGGCTCTTACCCTCTTTCTGCTTCTTCTTCCATGGAGTTCCCTGAGCTCTGAAGGGAGGGATTTGATGGAGACATCCATTGAGAGCTGTGTTCCAAGAACTCTCTCTTAGCATGATGTCTGGCTGTGGGTCTCTACGTTCGCATCTGCTGCAGGACAAAGCTTCTCTGATGATGACTAAGAATCTGATCTATGAGTATAGCATAATATCATTAGGAGTCATTTTATTGATTTTTTTGTTTTACCCTAGGTTTCTAGGCTATATATAATCTCTGGTTTTTGATTACCCAATCAATGTTGGGTGTGGGTTCTGTCCCATGGAATGGGCTGTAAGTCAAATCATACATTGGTTGGCCACTCGCACAACTTCTGTGCTACCATTGCTCTAGAATATCTTTCAGGCAGAACAGATTATAGGTCAAAGGTTTTGTGGCTGGGTTGGTATTTATATTTCTCTCTGGGTAGCCTGCAGAGTTCCTTCTCACACCAAAGACACTAAAGTGTAGAGGTGAAGGCTCCCAAGTAGATGTCAGCTTAATTTCTCCATACTCAGTGAGTTGTGTGGGTGTTGTCCTCAGCAATGGGGCCCCACTGTCATTTTTCATAGAGCAACCCATTGTATTAGCAACAGCCTGGGTTGTTTGGGGATTTTCATGGGACCCCCTTGGCCAGCAACTCAATTGAATGCAACCCAGTCCTGGTACTAGAAGCTGTGTTTGGTGACAAGAGATGGCCAGGTAGGATTCCCTTCTCCCTTTATTAGGAGACCTCATTAGAATAGCCTTCATATATTTAGGAACTTTCCAGTGCACTAGGTTTACATACCATCCCTCAAATGTCCCTCAGTTCCAATGTTCTCTTCCCACATTCCCTCAACCTTATCTTCCCTCTCCTTCCCACCTAAGCCTCCCATTGCCATCCCCACCTTCCCCTAGTCTACCCATAAAATCTATTCTATTCCCCACTCCCAGGGAGAGCCACATGTCACCCCTACTTCCTTTTTACCTAACTTCTCTGGGTCTATAGATTATAACTTAGTTATCATTTATTTAATGGCTAATGTCCACATATAGGTGAGTACATATCATATTTATCTTTTGGGGTCTGTGTTACCTCACTCAGGATGATTTATTTCTAGTTCTATCCATTTACCTGCATGTTTCATAATGTCATTTTTTAAACCATTGAGTATAACTCTATTGTGTAAATGTACTACATTTTCTTTGTCCATTCTTCTTTTGAGGGGCATCTAAGTTATTTCCAGTTTGGGAGTATTATAAGTAGAGAAAAAATGAACATGGTCGAGCAGATGACCTTGTGGGAGGATGAAGTGTCCTTTAGGTATATGCCCAAATTGGGGTAGATTGATTCCCAACTTTCTGAGGAACTGCCATATTGATCTCCTTAGTGGATGTGTATGGATGAGTGTTTCCTGTCACTTGTGGTATTAATCTTAGCTATTTTGACAAGAGTAGAATGGAATCTCAAAGTAGTTTTGATTTGCATTTCCCTGATGGTCTAGGATGTTAGACATTAATTTAAAGTGTTTTTCAATTATTTGTGTTTCCTCAATTGAGAACTCTATATTTCGATCTGTATCTCATTTTAAAGTGGATTATTTGGTGTTTTCATATCTAGCTTCTTGAGTCTTAAATATTTTGGATATTAGTCCTGTAGCAAATGTAAAGTTGGTAAAAAAAAACAATCTTTCCCCATTCTGTAGGTTGCTGCTTTGTCCAAATGATAGTGTCCTTTGACTTAGGGAAGCTTTTCAGTTTCATGAGGTTCTACTTATTAATTGTTGATTTTAGTGCTTGTATTCTGTTCAGAAAGTCTTTGTGCCAATGAGTTCAAAGCTATTCCTCACATTCTCTTCTCTGTGGCTCAGTGTATCTGGTTTATGTTGAAGACTTTTAACCATTTGGAATTGAGTTTTATGTAGGGTGATAAGTATGGATCTGTTTGCGTTATCCTACATGCAGACATCCAGTTTGACCAGCACCATTTGTTGAAGATGCTGTCTTTTTTTCTAGTATATATTTATGGCTTCTTTATTAAAAAAAAATCAGCTGTCTATAGTTGTGTACCATGCAGTTTTTATTACTACTTCTCGGTAGTACAACTTGAAATAGGAAATGTTGATACCTCTAGAAGTTCTTTTAGTGTTCAGGATTGTTTTAGATTTTTTTTTCCAATTTGTACACCCTTCAGTTGCCTTACTGCTCTAGCTAAAACTTCAAGTATTTACTGAATAGGTATGGAGAGAGTGAACAACTTTGTCTTGTTCCTAATTTCAGTGAAACTGATGCATGCTGGTAGAGCCTTTACCTTATAAGAAAACATGACTGGGACACAATTTGTCCTTAGGTATGTCTAAAAGAAAAATGTGAGAGACTTGGCAGCCAGTGGAGGTCCTCACTGTGTGGCAGCTGGTCTTTGCCCATGGCAATTCAATCCTAGTTCTTATATGCAGGACTACTCTCACTGCTTAGAAAAGTATTATCTCTGTCTTTAATACCAGAGAACAGCCTATTTCTGTCTTGGGTCTGGGACACTCACAAACAGCACACACTGAATCTGTGTTAGTGGCTTCCATCAGAGTCCACTGAACAATAAGCAACAGTTCAAGGGTATATAAAGTCATTGTGCAGACCAGAAATGAGGAAGGAAACCCAGATAGACACACCCTCTCCAGTGACATTTGGGAGCCTGCAGCAGATATCAGGGGTCCTCTTTGATGCTTAATCTTCATCATGTAGATGGCTAGATTTAGAGTAAAGATGGAAACACCATCTTTATTCTAAGAATAAAGTGTGGATGTTTGGAGATTTAACTGAGAAGAGAAGACCTATTCTGGGTATTAATTTTGCCACCTCATAAGCTGAGGGCCTGGACTAAATAAAAAGGAACTGGCAAGCTGAGCCCTAACACTCATGTCTCTGACCTTTCTGATCGTGGCTGCCATGTCACCAATTGCCTCATGTTCCTGCCACCGTACTTTCCCCACCATGATGTACTGTACTCTAAAGCCCTTCCTTGCTTAAGTTGCTTTTGTTCGATATTTTGTCACAAAAATTAGAAAATTACTTCATACACTGCCCAACGTACCTGCTGCTCACCCGCTCACCCAATAGCTCCCATCCATCTTCCCTGTCCCTAGAGCACTGGCTCTGAGTTCAAAGTGAAACAACTTCCTCTGGCTCAGCCCCTGGTGTGTCTCAAAATCAGGGGACTCCAGACACCTCCGGCTCTGTTTTGGACAACCCCTGCTTGTTGCCTCTCGACCCTACAGGAATGCAGCCACCTAAAGAGGTATGAGAATGTCCTCTCCTATATTCATTGTGAGGTCCTCACAGCATGAAAAGGGCATCCCCGAGCAATCTCGGGGACAGAAACAGGTTAACAGTGTAAGTATTCTAAAAGGTGTATGTGACAGCCAGGAGGAAGACCTGGGTTACATCCTTAAAGACACATCTCAAGTTGGTCATTATGGTTTTATTTCAGGTTGGACACATTCACTGGTTCAAGGACAAGTAGAGCTTATGCTACTGCCCTCGAAGTCTCTATATTCTGTCCTCTTATAGATGTTTTCCCTACCCCAGGGTCCATTTAAAGCTTAGTCCTCTGTCCAGTGACAGCCTGGCTGTGTCACTCTCAAAAGTATCATTTGTCGGTAAGCTGAAGTGCGGGGAGCAGAGCTCTGAAGCATCAGCAGCACAGGAGGAGAACGTGGTTTCAGAATAAGCTCCATGTGCGTCTATAGAGACAAGGCATCAAGGGTCTCCTAACATCCCAGACTAATTTCTTCCATTTGTCTGGATCGGACTCAGGCATTCTTAGGGAGTAAGTCATCCGACAAAGCATCATTCACCAGAAAAGTGCATCCCGTTCATAGTTAACTGCTTCTACCCTCCGATTCTCCTTTTAATTCCCTGACATTTGAGTCATGCAAATAACAGAGAAGGAAGTGAGTGAGAGACGGTGGCCGCTGACCCCAGGGAGCCAGCCCAACTTGGCCAATGTCTCTCAGTGACCCTACCCTGCTCAAAACAGACACCCACCCCGCCTTCATAGCCAATTGTAGCCCATAGATGGACACTTTCAGGCTCTGAAGGGCCTGTGGTTTTCCCTTTGAAGGAATTTATCATTGATTATTCACACACGGGGTATTTTGAATATGAAGAACATGTAACTCCCTAATGAGATAAAACTGAGCACAAACATGCTGTTTTGTTAAATAGTAGATATAACTGCATTGCTTACTTACACTTGGCTGCACAGCACTGCTGACCTTCATATTCTGTGCATGTGGCAAAGTGACAGGCTGTAAAGCAGTCTAAAGACATTGCTGTTTTGATTAGGAAGGAACAGAGGACTCAGATGGGGAATTTTCAGACATTAACTTCCACTGATGGGGTGTGCAAGGCCCTCTATATATCCACACAAAAATTGAAGTGGGACAGTTGTGGCCACAAATTGGTACCACACAGCCCCTGAATATGTAGATTAGGTGGATGATCTATGGATATTAAGATTTTACCCATTAACTAACTAAAGCAGAACCCTTTAGGAAGAAATGCCTGTGTTAACACACCTTCAAAGTTTCCTTTCCTTTTTAAGTTATAGCCTTTTGGAGAAAATTGAGCATGCTCAGAGATGTTTCTTTCAACTACTCAACTCAATAATTTATGCTAAGCATGCTGAAGAATGTGTCATCTTTCCTCCTTGCACTATGATCTAAGCCAAGCACACCCAGGAATGTGCTGACCCTCACACTGTTTTTCTACCTAAATGTGTGTAGACTCCTTGAATAAAACCCTACACTTCCTTTGTGTACGGGGCCACAGCTTTGAAAAGAATTCCATGCTCTCCTTACCTATTGAAGACAATCTTTCTCTAGCCTTTTGTGTTTTAGCCATACTTTTCTTTTTAGCTTCACACTCACCAAGATATAAACTTATGGGGCTGAATTAAACCAGAAGGACGCCTGTAAACCTTCAGGTTCATTTTCACCACTTGTAGGACTCAATCCTTTTTGGCCATGCTTCAGCCTCTAACAGAAGACCACAAAGCTTAAGACTAGGGGCTGCTTGCAGGTATGCCTCCTGCTCACTCCACCCAGCCCCCAAAGGACATAGCTTTCTCCTTGAGTCTCTCTGTGGATTTGCCAGGAGAAGCAAAGTACCCTATAGACCTAAGAAGACTTGTTAATTCCACAGCAGGGTCATCAAGATCCCAGATCAAGAAACAGATAGCGTACCTTTGGTATGTCAGGCTCAAGTAGAAGCCTAACATCACAGTCACCTTTTACTGGAAGTAAAAATTTTACTGAAAGAAGAAACAATTATGTAATGTATTGTGAACCTAAATGACTATTTCTGATACACAATCTGGCCTAGGAACCAGTCATCTTCCTGTTCCCTCTGTGACTTCACTTCCTGAGCCTGAGGACTCAGAGGAACTTTTAAGTCCCTGCCTTTTAGTATGCAGCCTTCACTCAGTGGGTACTGTAGATATCACTAGCTGAGGCCGTGTGCTCTTCACCAGCAAGGACAGCCTATTTGCCTGGCAAGCACAGGGATATCTCACATAGCAATTAAAGCAAGAGTGTTTCCTCACAGGTGACAATAGAAAGACAACACTTAAGGACAGAGCAGAGAGCACACCCTTACACAAAGTGTGGGTGCTGTGAAGATCCTGTATTTCAGGGGATGACAGCTTTAAACATCAGTCTATGATTGGAACCATCTAGAAGACATGGAACTATGAAATGGTGCACAAGCCAGCAAGATATTTCATAATAAAACTACAAATACACAAATCTGTGACCCAGCCACACTGTTTCTAAGGATTAAAAAAATCAACATTAAATAATGCTCAAAGAAGAATATCCCAAACATTGTTACATACTAAATATCCATCTAATTATGTTTTATAAAAGCATGCAATAGAATACTAGCACACATGTAAAAAGAACTCACAGCTGCCTTTGTACCATATGAAAAGATCTCCAAGAAGACATCAACCTGAAAAGAAACAAGCAACTTGAAGCATGTAGTAGTGACTTCTTTGTGATGAGTCTGTACAGAAAGGAGAGAATGACATTGTAGCATGTGACCTGGAAAATTCATCTTAGCCAGGGTACAGGGCCGGGGTCAAATGCAGCAGATTGCATGGCTATATGTTCTTGATATGAAGAGAAGGATAGTTGGTCTCTGTGTGCCCCAAACTCAATCTAACCATGATAAAAACATCTAACAGATCACAGTCACACTGAACTCCTATGAATACCCAATACACTTGCATGGCCATCTCCAATTCAGAGAGTATGAGTAGGCATCCCAGTGCAGAGTAGCCAAAGAAACTGAGAGATCCAGTGAGATCCTGTGTGAACTCCTTGATAGAAAGAGGCAGAAAGGAATAGCAGGATGTGTGAAATATTGTGTTCTCAATAATGGGTCACTAATGGTGCTAAGTTTATGAGACATGTAGCAGAGAGGAGCTGCCTTTGGGGTGGTAAGATACCCATTCTATCTTTCCAAGCTCTTTGTAAATCTAAAACTACCCTTACAAAGCTAGTCTATTATTAAAGTGAAGGAAAGTTTTTAAAGATTAAAGGAATATGCAGAAAGGTATATGCACCTTGCTGTAATCTGCATAGTGGGTAGAGAGATAGCTTCACTGAATTTTAAGTGCTTTAAACTCTAGACAGAAGAAAGACACCAGGTGGTGCTAGAGGAGGTGGGAGTGAAGTGTACTTTCTTAGATACTAGAAACTAGAAACTTACCAATGATTTCCCTATTAAAATTTTAAAGTAAGGAGAGAGACTTGCCCTGGGACTTGTAGGGTAAAGTTCTTGGAACAGGCAAGGCCCACCTAAGGCTCCAAGTATGGTAAGCCACACCATTTTCTCTAGTTGTCCCTGGCTTGGCTTAGCCTTAGGGAGAGGGAAAATGTCCTCTCCCCTATTTACTGGAAACCTCAAGGCTAGCAAATGGCAACTTCCCTTTTCTGGGGAACCAGCCTCTGGGCAGGG